>NW_008604807.1:202276-204869 GCF_000691845.1 Merops nubicus
GAAGGAACTGGCTACTTGCCGAGTCCAAACCTGCAAAGTCCTGTCAGGTTGTTTTATTTTGGAAGAAAGAGCTTTCACAGAACACCCCCATCCTGAATCTGGCTCTGAGGGGACTTTGTAGGTCCTCTCGTCCATTTCAAAGGTGTCAGGCACTATTATTATGGTATACTGCTTAGTAAAAAATAATTTTAAAATGAGATTAGCATTTTTAGAGAAACCTTAACATGACCTGCTAAGCAGCAATTATACAACCACAACCAATTATAGGCACAATAATTGTGGTGAAACTAATTTGAGGAACAAATGATAGCATTTAAATGCCTGATCTGCAGATACAATTTGACATACCTGTTTTTACATGAGCCAGAATTTTCTAGCAGATATTTGTAACAGAAACCATAAATCAGAAGACTAATTACATATTTGGCTTTTGGTTTTTTTGACCCCCATAGTCAAGATGGACACCAGTGAGGTCAATTCTAGCTATTTATTTTTTGATTACTCAGAAAAAAAATTTATTAACATACAGGACCCTATAGTCTCAAATTACTGAGGTATCAGCTATATACTTTCTAACCTAGTTCAATCTTTCTTAATTATTTCTGAATTTTACTCTTTTTCCTAAGTTTCTCTTCAAATCAGAAATACAGAGACACCAAATCCCATTCGTTTCTCACATCCTATCTTTTTTTTACCATTCTTCCAACTTCCATCTTCCTCTTCAGTATTACTAACAACTTTTACAGAAAACAATGACATATTGATCAAATACAGTCTCCATATAGGGAAGCTCATCTTGCAAGATATGCAATAAAAAGCAAGATTGCAAAAGATTACTTTGTCTCTTAGCCTAAGCTACTGTTTATACAGTGCAAGGTGTCTAAATCTCCGTGTTCTCTTGCTGATATAACATGACATATTTTTAGTAACCTAGTAAAATCTGTCTATTTCTGTGCAAACCAGTCTTTGGGGATTTTTTTCTTAACACTTTTGGTTTGAGTTTTGGGGGATTTTTGAGCAAAAATAACCAACATCTGTTAGGGATTCAGTGACATTAGACCAAACTGCTTTAAGACCCAACCTAAGCCTCAAAACGTACCATTTTGGGGGACAACTTTCAGCCACAAAGCTCTCGTTTGTGACATACTGGGATCCAGCAAAGAGCCCGCAGCCTCCCCGAGCATTCTGGGGAGCAGATATCCCACAGAAATGCTTACATGTTGACCATTTTAGCTCTCAATATCCCCTGTGTATCAGGGCTATGATAGCTTCAGGAACCTGTAACCTCTAATTGCTGTTAATAGTATGAACTCATTAAATAGTTGGTTCTTTGAAAACTGTAGCAAGTTTCTTTGTCTGTATGTATCCACCACATCAAGTATAGTCAGCAGATTCTCTGAGGGGTTCTTGGTGTTGGCTCAGTGTGTATTGTTTCACTGATTAAAGACAGGAACTTAAAAGCTGACCTTTGACCAGCAAAAGACCCAGTAAGGAGGAGGCTGGGACAGACAGAGGCAGTTTTTCCTACAGCTTGGGAGATGTTGGAGAAGTGGTATGAGTGTGAAGTTGTCAACAAAAAGCCAGAAATAACAGAAGAGGAATATTTAAAAGGACTGGCAGAAAGGAGAACTTGGAGGACACACAAGAAGTATTGTCTGGGGAGGGAGAAGATGGACAGGTTGTTGTAGTGGAGTCTTAGGGCCCCTTACTGCTAAACTAAGCAGGATCACAGGGGGGTTAGTAAGACTTCAAACAGAGAATAATATAAAGAAGATGCTATTGCACTCGGGAAGTTTATTCAACAATCTGACTTTCCTTGATGTTTATCTTGGTGGTAATAAAAGCAATGGTGGAGTCAGGAGCTCTGAAAAACAAAATAACAACAACAACAAAAAAACCCAAACAAACAAACAAAAACAAACAAACAAACAAACGGGGGTACTGATTTCCTGTCTGTTAGTTTATATATATATATATCATGTCCTTCAAAGAGATTTGCAGCAAAAGGTTCAGCCTTTGGCTGAAATGCTGGCAACTGCAGGGACAGGGGATTTGTGATATTTCAAAGAATCAGGGGTAGGTAGACATGAAGGTACTGAGAGCAGCCCAGCAGAGAAGGACTTGGGGGTACTGATGGATGAAAAGCTGGACATGAGCCAGCTTGCAACATGTGCTTGCAGCCCAGAAAGCCAAATGTGACCAAGGCTGCATCAAAAGAAGCGTGGCCAGCAGGCTGATGGGAAGTGATTCTGCCTCTCTGCTCTGGTGAGACCTCACCTGGAGTACTGTCTCCAGGTCTGGAGTGCTCAGCACAGGAAAGACATGGACCTGCTAGAGTGGGTCCTCTCCTATGAGGACAGGCTGAGAGAGCTGGGGTTGTTCAGCCTAGAGAGGAGAAGGCTCTGGGAAGACCTTATTGCAGCCTTCCAGTACTTAAATGAGGCCTACAAAAAAGATGAGGACAGTCGCCTTAGTAGGGCCTGCTGGGATAGGGCGAGGGGTGGTGGCTGTAAAATAAAGGGTAGACTTAGAGCAGGTGTAAGGAAGCAATTTTTCACAACAAGGGTGTGAGACACTGGCCCAGGTTGCCCAG
>NW_008604808.1:0-1597 GCF_000691845.1 Merops nubicus
AGGAGCGCGGCACCGCCACCTGCCGGCGCTGCGCCGTCGTGGGCAACTCGGGGAACCTGCGCCAGGCCCAGTACGGCCGCGACATCGACAGCCACGACTTCGTGCTCAGGTGGGCGGCACCACCTCCGACCCACCGGCCTCTTGTTTCATCCGCTGGTGTTCTGGGGGACAAGGGAGAAACCAAGATTTCAGGGGCTATCTAGCGAAAGGTGGCACTTAGGTCAAGTCTGATTTCCAGGGATGTAGACTAGGTGTGTTGGAGATAGGTCCTCATGTTTTAGCCTAGAAACAAAACATGAGTAGGCATTGCTACTATAGCATGTTCTGCACTATCCATAGCACTCATAAGTGGTCTTTTACACACCTAATTGACTGTACCAGGTTTGACTTTCTTGCTTGGGTTCATTGTTAAGCAAAGTTGGGGTGGGAAAATGAAAGTCAGTTTGGAGTGGACAGGAGACAACTGTTTGGCTGCAGCTGCATTGTTAAGGGCTGCATCACCTCTTCCTTTTGAGGCAGTAAAGATTGGCTATTTTATCCTTCCGCATTTAGCCTGCTGAAACACAAACAGGAACTTGGTAAGCACAGCTAATTACCCAGAGGACAGCCAAGATATCTGGGCTAAGTTCATCTGAGACATGTTGTACAGCTTTCACATCACAACTGCCAGTACACTTTGGGGAGCAATGACAGGCAGGTCAGAGGGCCTGGAGGTGAGGGACTGCTACTGAAAATAGCACATGTGGGATTATACTCTCAGAAATAAGGTGACTTTTTGTAGGAAGCTCTGCACTGAAGTCAAGAGTGAATCGGCAGAAGATCAACACTATTTGAACTGTTAAGCCACCTGAGGTGTGGCTTGGACATGCTGTAGAGTCCTCCAGTGACATCTAAATGTTCATACTAAGTTGTTTCATGAGTTGCTTCTTTCAGCTGCATGCCTTGCCCTTTGCTAAAAGTACCTTCCCAAAGGCAGAGGCAGCCAACCTAATCTTCAGATCCACGAAGGGAAGTGAAGGGCCCTCAGTAGTCCTGTAGGTTGCAAAGGTGAGGAAGCTGAGTTGCTTTTATGCTTAACTCCATGTCCCTCACTATGCCCCATTCCTCTGTGGACTTTCTTATCTTGCCTGGCCTACGTTATCAGATTCACACAGAAAAGTCTTTGCTAGACTCAAAAGCTACTTTTTGGAGTAGTAACTAAAGAGTAACGCACTCAAGTGCATGTTTCTGTTCTGAGGCCTTGCCCTTCCTGGAGCCAGCCATCCATGGCAAGGGAGGAAGGTGATTTGAAATGGATCCCTCCTGTCTCAGATTTACGTTGTAGCAATCTCAAGCCAGATCTGAAGGGATGGCACAAGGTTTTAGGATTCACTGTGGAAATTTGTGCAGAGAAGGCAACCCTCTGTGTGTTAATCCAACAGACAAAATCTCTGGTGACTGACACATGCACATGCTCTGGCAATACAACCAAGCATGATGGAGAGCCAGAGGGTCTGAGGGGACACCTTTCCTTCCAAACACTCTTCCAGCCCACTTGTACTTGTTTGACCATGTGCTTCCATGATGGAAGGAAATTCCTGCTCAGTCCTTCCTGCTG
>NW_008604808.1:1628-4346 GCF_000691845.1 Merops nubicus
GAGCCCAAGGGTGATGGCTGCCTTCTGCTGTGTTGCACAAGCAGCCCCACAGATAGTGGGGAAGGTACTTAGACCCAAGGATTTTATACTATAGACTGACTAATCTCAAGATAAGCTGTAGTAAGTCTCATGCTTTACTAATATTTCTGCACAATATGATGTGGGTTGCTGGCAAGGAAGAGGCTAACTGGATAACAAGTCCACACAGGCTGGCAGGCTATTCTGCCTACACTAATAACTCCCTTTGAGGGAGTTAGAGGAAATTTAACTAATTCACCTGGGAGAGCACTGCAATAACACAGCCTGGCATAGACTTGATAAACAGATTTTACCTCCCCCATTATCAGTGACCAGGGCAGCATGTTTTCTGGAAGTGTACGACGCTCCTCATCCCCTTGTCATCTACATCCTTCCTTGTACTCCCTGCATTTCTGCCAGGAGTTGAGCTAATGTCCCTGTAGAAGACTCCACTGGGCTGCAGGGAAGCCCCATTCTTCTTAGGGCCAGCTCGGGGGTTTCTCCATGGTGTTGCACAGATATCTACCAGTGGGGAGCTAATGCATCATGGCAGGGATTGCTGATGTGTCCCCAGATTTGCTTTCAGGAACAAAGAGAAGTGCAGAAGCATTTCTGCAGTCCTGAGTTCAGAAACCCCTACTCTGTCCCCTGATACACCCAACGTAAGGTAGACCTGTTTGGCCAACACGTTTGGACTGAGCCCTGGTGGGCCCTGGTCAGATCTCCATGCATGGACACCTGGGTTGCCTAAAGCATACCACATGTCTGTGGGTGTAGCAGAGTTGCAGGCCATACTGCAAAGTGAGGTTTGAGTAAATTAAGTGGCAGCAGCAGGTCCTGGATTTGTCAGTGTGGCTCTGGTGTCTTTTCATGAGAAGACTGTAAGAAATATTTGCTGTTTCTCATCACACATAGCATGGTTTGTTACCTTGGCCCTAGATACCCAAATACAGCTGTATAGATGAGGGGGAGTGACTCTTCAAGAAGTCCAGCTGATGGATTTCAGGGCAATGCTTTTCTGACCTGCTGGAGGCTGCAGCATTAGGACGAAAGATGTGTCCTCATGAACTCATCACTCTTTTGACCAGCTTTCTGACTGTAAAGGGAACACAAGGATGTGGTCAGAGATACAGCTGCTTGGTGTCTACTCCCATTGAGTCCAAGGAATCCTGCACTAAACCTGAGCTTTCATTTACTGGTAATTTATGTACATGGGTGATGGTCATTTCAGCCTCCTTGAGGACCCCTACACCCTGCCAAGGCTGTCTGAAGAGCCTGCATACTAAGGAGGCACTCAGTCATGGGAACATTTTCCTGCCACCTCAGGCAAGCTATTTGGGGAAGACTCACCTGTGTTTGTACCTATCCAGTTCCTCTCCTGCTTCCTCACTCTCTCACTTCTTACTTTTTGGCTGCAGAATGAACCGTGCCCCCACCGCTGGCTATGAATCAGATGTTGGGAGCAAGACCACTCACCACTTCGTTTACCCTGAGAGCTACAAAGAGCTGGCAGAAAATGTGAGCATGGTCCTGATCCCCTTCAAAACCCTGGACCTGCGCTGGGTGGTCACCGCTCTCACCACAGGCACCATCAACTTGTGAGTAAGGGCAGGCTGAAGGGGGGGAGCTCCTGTACCTCACGTTGCTGTAGGAGATTAAAGCCTACACTGGGCAAATCTCTGCTTCTGATAAAGCCCAGGGGACTTGTACAGACCCTCTCAGGTCAGAGTTCAACCCTGAACACTTGCTTTCTGGGAAAAGCCTGATCTGATGGTGGAGTGCTTGAGGTGAAGATCCAGTTCTTCACAGCCCTACACAGTGGTCTTAGAGAAATGAAAAAAGGAGGTTTTGCTGCTGGAAGTGGCCAGTTTGAGCAGTGGCTTCCTGGGCTTGGGGGTTCAGTGCCTTGTTTTGGGCTTCTGCTCATCCTTCCTCCTCTCCAGTCCCTTGGGAGTACAATGAGTGCAGCCAGCATGCCCGTACCCAGACATACCCATCAGAAAGCCACCTGCAGAATCAACTCTTTGCTGGGTTATTGATTTAGTAGTGATCCTAGGCACCTGGATTCTCCCATCTGAGATATTTTGGTGGCCAAGTGATCCTCCAGCATGTATTATCCCACTTGCAGAAGAGGACAAGGAAGGCAGAGAGGAATGTGCAGGTTGCTCATGCAGTGAGAGCAGAAGCAGAGTGCAGCACTCGGTCCCCCTTCCACAGCATCCTCCCCTGGACAGGTTGGCCAGGAGTTAGGTCTGTCTCTCCTGGTGGAATGTGATTGAGAGCTGTGAAGAGGAGACACTGTTGGTGTGTGTTTGGGGTGTGGCCTGCATGCCTTGGCCTTACATTTGTCTGTTCTGCCTGGCAATAATGTGCCACACCAGCATTTATTTTCCATCGTCTTTATCAGTGCTTTCAGAAGGAAATGTTGTCCTGCTTAATACATTTACATCAGCACTAGAATTAGAAACATGAACAAAACTTATGTTTCTTCTGGATGCCTGCTAGGAGATTCTCTCCTTTCCTGTAATCTGGCTTTTCCTAATCCAGAGAATTAAATACTTGAAATTTGTACTGTGTGTGAGTTTATTTGCTGGATGTATACCCACAGTCTTGTGGATTGCTCCATAGCACCTTGCTGCACATAGACAGCAAGAGCAGACCAGATTACTTTATTCCAGAGAGAAGTGTTTCAACTCTTTC
>NW_008604808.1:4377-89736 GCF_000691845.1 Merops nubicus
TCTCAGAAGATTAAAAACTTAGAAAAGTATGTCCCTCTTGTCTGAGCATAAGACCCGCTTTGTGTTTTTAGGGAAAACATTCTGATAGGACAACAAAGGGAGTTTTATTTCTTTTCTTTTTATTTTCTCTCTTTCCAAATGCATTTTAGATTCTATTCACTTCTTATTAAGATTCTCTTAACTTGTAACAAATGTGATTTAGTCTCTTTTTACCTTTTTTTTGCCACCAGCACTTAGTATATATAGTCAGAAGTTGTCCTGAAAAACAAAAAAATCTTCAGAGCATGTTTGTAACTTGGAAAAATCATCCTGCTTATAAAATTGGATGAAAACTATCACCTTTTTTGTAAGGCTTAGTTGTTTTTTTTTTATTTTTAGAAGTTATATTGATAAAAAAGGTTGAGAACTTCTGTCCTTAAGCCTGGATCCAAATCCTATCAGAAGCAATGGAAAGCTCACAATGGCCTTTAAATGAAGCCCCTTGCTGCATCTTTGTTATACCTGTGCCTGGGCCAGAAAGAGGAGCCCACAGTGGCTTCACTGTCACCCATCCATGTTGCCATCACTGTCATTGCTCTGTGCCCACATTGCAAAGCTGTTCACTACCTTTGGTTGAGTGTTTTCCTTCAGAAGTGGCAGCAGTAGGCCTTAGCCTATCAGGAAGATGTTACTGCATGACTACAAGGCAACCACAAACCATGATAGAAACAACATTTTTGCTTAATAAATTACAGGATGTGTTATATATTTATAATTACATTGTATAGATGGCTTGGCAAGCAGCTCGTATAAATTAATGTGTATTTAACCATATGGAAGACATACCAGTATTTTAAGATTTTTGCCATACTCAAAGCAGGGATATTGCATAATTAATAAGCTGGTCCATGCTGGAATAATAAAACCAGAAAATCATAAACACACAAATCATAACAATATATGTAACATAATTTTATTCTAGCAGAATAAACCTCTGAGCACACATTAAACACACGTCAGATACAGTGTGTAAGGAAATTGTTGACTATACATTTGTAGAGGAGAGAAGGCATGAAATAAAGATGAATCCCGTGCAGTATTTTGGAAGAGAAGAAATACCTCCTTACCCTGACCTGCATGGCCATCATGCCTTGTGCACAGGCTGCATTGTATCAGCTGAGGTTAGCTTAACAAGAACCTGAATTGCACTCCTAGTTAAAAAAGAGAAGCATCCTGTACTGGTTAGACTTTTACACAATGTGTCATTTTCTGCATCCTATCCAAATTAAGGAAGAATTTCCTAAGGCTCAAACCCTGTAAATGAGTCATGTTCTCCTCCCAGTAGTACTATATTCAAGGAAGTTTTATGGTTCAAAACAAAAGCCAAACTGCAGATGGCCTTAATATTAGATTGAATTGATAGTTGAATGAGTCTCTCAGACATGTCCCATTTGGCTGATGGATGTCCCATTTCAAAACTCTGAGACTCACCAGAAAAGACCAAGAAAAGCCTCTGGGACAGAAAACCTTCAGGCCCTCATCAGTCTCATATTTAGCCTCACTGCCTTAACTGTCCTTCTGCAAGTCTTTTAGTCCATAGTGAAAAAAGCTCCATGTATCTCCTCTGGGTTTGTCAAACAGCAATTTTTGTATTCCTTAAAATGTTCCACACCTTCCACTTGGGTCAAGGGTGCAGAAAATGTCCTCTGCAAAGTGGCCAGTACTGATGGGAGACTTCACTAGAGCCCTGCTAAGTGGCTCATAAAAAGTGTTTTCCAAATCATATGTATTCTATCCATAGCCACCTTCATCACAGGTTTCACTGTCTGTCCCACTCCTGTGTGGTACTTACTGGGTCACTAACTCCCTGGGTGCTCTGCAGCCCAGGAGTTACATCATCATATCACCATTTGGTTTTAATCAGTGTGCCAGTACTTTCCGTGTGGCTCTATGAAATTCTGCAGCTAAGGGACTGCAGGACTTGGCTCTGGCTTCTGCAAAAATTAAATATCCCATGATTAAAATGACTAACATGTCATCTGACAAGAGTTACAGTAGTCTCCTGGTTGGTCAGAGCTGTCTGCAAGTACTGTCTTGAATACTGAATACCATTCTCTTTGGTCTTCTACTGTAGACCCCCTTGTTTCCTCCACTTCACCTTTTTTGAGATGTTTATTTACTGTTTATTTACATAATCATGAGGAGATTTTACCAGCAAAGAAACACTTTTGCTTTACATAACCTCCAAAAGGACATGGGATCACCAAGCCTACTTTACTGACTTCGCTAATCAAGGTCAGGCGTGGGAAGCAGATAGAAGGACAGATTTGTTCAGAGCTGATTAAGAAGTCTGCTTGGGTGTCCCTTTCCTCATTAGCATCTTGTGTCACACCTTCAGAAGGCTGGAACCCATCTGTCACCTCTCCCAGTGCATCCAGCCCAGAGCAGGGATCACAGGTCAGGGATGCCCAGAAGTCATAGAGTCATAGAATCCTTTAGGTTGGAAGGGACCTCCAAGATCATCAAGTCCAACCATTGAGCCATTAGGGCTCTAAAGTCCTCTGCTAAAACAGATCAGAATCTGTCAGGTTTGGAAGGGACCACAAGGATCACCCAGTTCCAACCCCTCTGCCATGAGCAGGGACATGTCACACTAGATCAGGCTGCCCAGAGCCTCATCCAGCCTGGCCTTAAAGACCCCCAGGGATGGAGCCTCAACCACCTCCCTGGGCAACCCATTCCAGGGTCTCACCACCCTCATGGTGAAGAACTTCTTCCTCAAGTCCTGAAAGAGAGGAGGACATTGCCAGGTCACCACTGGTTTGGAAAGACTAAGGCTAACGTTTCAAAGGGCTGATGATCCATGGTTCAACTAGAAGTAAAACCTTAATAACAGGAACCCTGTTGTTACCAATTAGACTGAATTAATGGAGGGCTTGGGAGATTTTCCACGACTTGTCTAAAAAGTATGCAGGGTGTATTTTGGGATATGCTACATCTATGAGGCCAGTTCACCAGAGTTTTTTCACTGGAAACAAACCCAGGGAGATTTTCTGCACAGCACTCTTGAACTGTGAAATGCCAGCATGCACTGTGCATGAGATATGGGAAAGAAAAGGTTTTTTGTTTTCAAGACATGAGTTGTGATTTTGACCCAGTCATAAGGTATGACTTGGAAATTTTATGCTGGGAACTGCAGGAAGCCTTCAGCATTCCCCTGGGGAGGAGGAGAATAGCTTGCTGGTGAGGGACTGTGTACTGGGAATGCCTGAGTTCCACATAGCCACAGAAATCAGTGACTTTACTACCACCTACTTTGGAAATCATGCAGCAGCTACAAGTATTAGGAGGGGAAAAGTCTCCCCCTGCTGGGAAAAGGTTTTTCTGCCACGAAATTACATGGAAAGCCCTTCCTGTCACCAAAGTGCAAAGGCTGCAACAATCATAATCCAAGAATTAGAAGTCATGAGCTCCATGTAATATTGACTCCACAGTATATTGTCAACTAGATCGTTGGTGTCCTGCTGTTAATTATTAACTTGGAAATTTAAAAATGTGATGGCTTCCTAGAAACTTGCTTCAGTGACAGCTCAGTTCTTTTCATCCTGTATTACTTAATTGTAGGTCCATTTTCCAACAACTTCTTGAATTTATTGCTTTTGAATCATTTGAATTTATTACTGTACGTGAAGAATATTCTTTCTTTGGAAGTACATGAAAGTATTAATTTGGTGGGATTTTATTAATCTTGGTGTTACTTTTTTTCTTTTAACAGCACATATGTTCCAGTTCCACGGAAAATCAAGGTCAAAAAAGAAAAGGTGAGCAGTGCTGGTTTGTGAGTTTGTTCTACTCATTCACTTGCAGGTCTTTTGCCTCTTTGGGAGACTGCAAGAACCCCAGGAACCCCTTGACAATCATAAAAACTGCAGTCAAAATACACATACTTTACAAGGCTCAGCTAAGCTAAAGGTTTAACTCCTGTCTGCTGTTCAGGCCATAGATCAACCACTAAATAACTGAGGTCAGAAAGAAACTGCTCTTGTGACTGTCCCATTGCATTACTGCTGCTCTGAAGGTTGCATTGCTGCTTCTGGTACTGCTCGGGGAGATTGAGGCTTTGGAGTTTTTTCAGAATAATTTGACTATTTGAACACTAAGGATGTTTCTCACTCCCAGGTCAGTTCCTTCTAATAAGGAGCTACGTGAACTCTGAGTTCTCAAGTCAGTGGAGGATTCATGATGGTATCAATGGCTCTTCAGGAAGGCTCTTGGCCTGCAGCTGTAATAACTACCTGTACACAACTAAACCATCTAGGAGACTGGGCTCAGGCTAAGTCCATGCTGGTTTTGTCCAAGGTGTATTAATACTCTCCTTAGCCATGTTCAGGCAGGGTGTGGAGGATGGCACAGACCAGAGAATACTCCCTGTTTTGCACAGGGACAGAATGGAGCAATGTGGACATGATCTGTGCCATGCCACTTCCTTCTAGGCTAGCAAAACACCTCTGACCCATTTTCTTTCATAGCCTGGATGTGTAGAAGGCAATCAGTCAGGGCACCTCATGTCTCTGAGAAGGTCAAAGTAAGGTGGCCAAACCTGGTTCACAACCTGCAACAGTCAGAAGAGTCCATCCCATGCATAATAACTCGTTGCCCAAGTGTGCTGTGGTGTAATAGACATGCCCTGCTGCTGGAGATAGATTTCCCATGAGACAGGATGCTCAGTCTCATGTTGGACCTTTACCCACCATGCACAGATGGTTGTTGTAGTTGCATGGTTTGAGGACTAACCAAGGTAGCTATGTAGGGAGAGGAAGAACATTTTCTCTTCCGCACACGTTCCAGCAAAATAAAAGTCTCCTTCTTTCAGCCTTTGGAGAGATTGCTTTTCAAAGGAGTTCAGGCTCCAGAACATTCGAGTTAGCTCCAGAGTTAGCCCCAGGGCATTAAAATTACAGATTAAAGCACATGTCCTTCATTCAGGAGGCTAGGTTTTGCTAGAGGCTTCAGATGAGACCTTTAACCAGTACATGGTTTATATCCCCATGCTTCAATCTGTGGAACTCTAGGGGGTATAAAGTAATCACTTAGCTCATCCCTACCTGTTGTGAGGAACACAACAGCCTCTGCAACACCCATGTGAGATGCTCGACAGCAGGTTGTTAAACTCACGTCACGGGTGAGTAGCACCAGGCCAGGGTATGGTTGGCAGCACTCAGCAGCTTCCTGAGCAGGGAGGTGAGAAGCTCATATGTCTTCCCCCACCAGCCTGTGAGAGCCAGAACACCCTGTGAGAAGCCATTGCACACAGGTACAATACCAGCAATTGGCCTCTGGCTTTGTAAAAGGAGGAGCCTTGCAGCTAAGCTGGTAGCCCTGAAACACTGTCACTCTAACTCCAAACCCAGCTCGGAGGGAAGAGCCCCTTTGCCTGATTCAGGGAAGGGCTTGAACCAAGGGCTCATGCCAGTCCTTGGATTTCCTGTAGTCTGAGGTCTCATCTTAAGTGCTCTGTCTCCATTAGATGATCTCATAATTTCCCCAGGATACAGCTAAGGGCAATTTATGTTTTGTAGAAGAATTAATTTTCTGTTTTTAAATAGCGTGTTTGGGAAGCTAGAGAAATGCAACCTGATAGGCTGCCTGATAGTTTATACCTGAAACCCTGATTTCCTTAGATCTGTAGAACTACGAGATGCCAAGACATTGCTCCTATGTTCCCAACCAAGTTACAGTTGGGCTTGATGATCCAAGGGTCTTTTCCAATCTAAATGGTTCTGTGATTGTGTGAAATCTGTCGTGGCATCTTAAGCTTGCCTTGCTTGGGCCTCCACTCCTCAGAGCTCACCTACATTCCAGCAGGACACTGCAGGGAGAGTTGAATGCCTAATTTTCTTCTCACTTGTGCCATTTGATACCCGTTGGTGTCGGGAGGAATCACCCAGGATTTATGTTAGTGTAAGCAGGTGGGATATCAAGACCAAGGAAATAATACTCATGTGCGCATGGGAACTATTCTTGAATGCATTTAACAACTATGGGACTTTATTTTTCCCTTTCACCTGCCCTCAGAGAATAACTATTACACCTTTCTCTCCCTCTCCCCTACCAGTGTCCTTTAGGGATGACATGCTAATGTTTTTTTTTTCCCCAAGAGCATTTTCCTAATGAGTCTTTCTCTCCAATTATGCCTAGATCCTGGTTTATAATCCAGCTTTTATGAAATATGTCTATGAAAACTGGCTCCAGAATCATGGGAGATACCCCTCCACAGGCCTTCTGTCTTTGATGTTTGCACTCCATGTATGCGATGAGGTAAAAGCCTGGCTGTGTTTGGATACATGGGTAAAAAATCAGGACTTTTCACACTGAAGTGCCAGGGATATGCCCTGGCCACACACTCAGCCTTTATTTCCTCCTCTTCATCTTCTCTGCCATTGGCTTCTTCAGACAGATGCAGAGTCCATAGAAACATGCAGATATGCTCAACTGAGAGTGATGGATGTTTTTAGTGTCAGCAAGTGGTAGGGTTTAAGAAGCATTCTGGGAGAATGTAATTAAACATACAGGGTGGGATTCCACTTGGTATTTAAAGACATTGAAATATGGATAATGTCTGTGCCCATCTTGTTAGTGGAAGTCCAAATTTTATTTTGTCTCACTGTAAAGGCACTAAGAGCCATAGGTGTTGCCCTGGGCACACCCTCTGCCTCCAGCTGCCAGGCCAGAAAGGTACATATCTCTTGGCCTTGTGTGAAATCTGCCTGCCTTGAGTAGATGCATTGAGTGCTAAAGGACATCTCAAATGGCACTGATGCATGGACAACTGCACTGAGGTCTTGCCTGTCAGATCAGTGGAGCTAAGAGGCTGACTGAGCAAACCATTCTCCTTGGTAAGACATTAGGGGAGCAGGATTGCTCCCTGCTTTCCAGTGACTGTGGCTGAATCACCACTGACTGTCATGGATGCTCAAGCACCTCCATCTGGATATCTAAACCTTACATGTAATCCCACCTGAAGAACTTCCATGAGTAGCTCTTATATAAGCCAGTTTGAGAAATGTAGATGGTCTGTTTTCAAACCCAAGCTTGTAGGTTTATACAGTAGGTTATGGTAAATGCCTCTGCTCTAGCAGTTACTTGAGGAAATTCCCTGGCTTGAGTGATGTGAGGTGCTCATAGGTGACTGGAGACAGCTAGTTAGTGTAACGCCAGGTCAGCACTACAAAATCCTGCAAGTATGGTCTTGTCAGCATGGGGAATAAAAATCACTATGCTAGCAAAATCCCTGGCCTGATCACAGATCTGCTGAGGAAAGAGAGCTTTTGTCATTAGGCATGTGTTTCTTGGAGGGGTGATGGAAATGCTGCTAGTGATACTGGCAGAAACTGCACCATAGTCCAGGCAGATAGGATGGGCAGCTTGGATGGAGTCTGTTTTCTGGTGGGCAGTCAATGAGCAAGGCTCTGACATTACCAAAAATAACTTAAAACCAGCTTGTATTGGGGTGGGTCCCAGTATGGGTGGGTTTGGGCACTTTTTTGTGGGCCATTCAAACCCAGCCATATCTCCACTCTCAGTTTAAACTGTCACATTTGGACTTTTACCACCAGAGGAGACAAGCATAGCCATCAATGAAGGAGCCTCTGGGAGAGGAGAGGCCAGAGGCATATACACACATAAAGACTGTCATGTCCATCTGCCTCTGAAGTGACTACAGATGTCATATAATTAAGCACATAAGTGGTGGTTGACTGGGTCACCATTTGGAAGACAAGGAGCAAACCCAAAGTCTTTCCACTCTTTGTGGCTTTAAACAGCTAAAGAGGAGATTCCCATCCCAAGCCACTGACCTCCTGAGATCAAACATCGTGCTTAGGGGACAGGGATGTTTTCCTGTTGCTAAACAAGAATTCATGGATAGAAATTTCCTTTTCTGAGTTCAGATATGGTGGTGTTCTCAGCATAGGTTAGGATGTAGTATCCCTTGAGTAGGCTTTGGACCATTATTCTGTGACTGCATCATCTCATGTAGCCCACAGCACCAAGGTCCTCAGATCATGAGAGTTTCTTCCAACATTTCAGATGGAGGCCAATCACTTTCCAGGCCATAACACTAGTTCTCTCTTGCCTCCTAGGTGAATGTGTATGGTTTTGGAGCAGACAGCAAAGGACACTGGCATCATTACTGGGAAAACAATGCTTCAGCTGGGGCCTTCCGGAAGACGGGGGTCCACGATGGGGACTTCGAGTTCAATATAACTTTGACTCTTGCCTCCATTGAAAAAATAAATTTTTTCAAGGGCAGATGACCCTGGCCACAGGGAGAAGTGGGGGCTGCAGTTTCCAGCACACAGCAGAACAAAGCTCAGCGAGGATGATGTGGGCAGCAGCCAGGTTTGAAGGCATGGATCTGTGGTGGATTCGGAGCATCTCACTGCTGCAGAGGTCACCGCGGGGAGCTCGGCCGAGGGCCAGCACCCACCCTGCACGTGATCTACCTACAGATAGCTGGGAACTACCAATCAGCTCTGGGAATAAATGAATCTCTGCTTAGGCTCTCTGGCTTGATTCCTGAATTACTGGTGAAAAATCTGCCTGTTGCAATTAGGGGAAATCTGGGCACAGGAACTGCTGCTGCCTGTGCATCCGTTCTTTCCTCGAGTAACGCAGGATATCCTTGAAGAACAGTGAAAATGACTTCTGGGACTTGAGACCCACTAGGGCAGCTGTGAACATCATAGTAAGGATTACCTCAAAGAAATGAATTCACTTCTGCTGTTGATCTTCTTTTTGAACTCTCTTCTGTTCCTCTATTACTTCTGGTTTCATGCTGTATTAAGGAAAAACATGATGGAGTTGCCTGGAGTAGTAAATATTTCAAGCATTGCCTCATTCTGCATTGATAGTGTCTAGGAAATATGGATCAAGTCATTTCTGATCATAGATTATTTAATATTGCTTCCTATACAGCCATAATGAGAGAGAAAACAATACTGTAAACTCTAGCAAAAAAAATGGCCTTTTTAGCCACCTATTTGTTTGTCTGGTTTGGTTATACATAATTCCTATTTCTTTTTTTTTTTTTTTTCTTTTTTTTTCCTTTTTTTTTTAAATAGAAAGTACTCTGGAATGCTCATTTTTATTTAATCAATTTAAAGTTGGAAAGTTAACTTTTTCCTTTCAGTTGTTTCTATGTGCCTTTTATAATTGTGCAACCGATGCGATTTTTTTTTTAAGATGACAAACACTAAATTAAACTTTTTTATAAAAGGGGGAAAAATTAACCAAAGTTTAGCCTTCGTGTGGTATACTTTTGTAGTCAAAACCAGTAATAACAGCTCCTATACTGTATTTGTGCAAATACAAACAAGACTAATTTTTAAAGGTAGCTTTTACCTTTTTTTTTTATGCAAAAATATCCAGAAGTTCCAAGGAAATTTTTCTTCTTATTTTTTTACAAATGTAGAAAATGGTATCTCTTTACAAGGTCTCTATTTGAAATGGAAGGAATATCATGGGTTGGGATATCAGCTTGTAGTACAGTAGGAATCTTTTGCCCTGTAGCAGCATCTGGGAGGACAGAGCCTAGGCGAGTTGCTTCTACAGTGTAAGCCAGACTCCAAAATTATGTGCATCTCCAGAGGACTGAGCGTGCCTCTGTCAGCACCTCTAAGCAGTGAGAGGAGGGGAGTGACAGTGGAGATTATAGATCCACAAGTTTTTCCTGGAATCAATGCATTTAATCCTCAAGGACAGATAAAGTATGAATCCAAGAACAAAGTTCAAGGAGTGAGGAATGGAGGACAGTGGCTTTTTCTTCCTGATATCATGGAAACAGGATTCATGGATTAGTGACCCATTTTCAGCTCTGGTGAAGCCAGCGGATTTCTTGCCACAGACTTCAAGGGGCTTTGGATCAGGGTTGGAAAAAAATGGCATATTTGATCTTTCACGTATTATGGCAGTTGGGGTTTGTGGCAATTTAGAAGACATCATCTAAATTACTTGTCCTTCGTGCGTCAGCTGTGGCAGCATGTCCAAGCAGATAAGTACCTGAGTTCAGTGAAAGCTTCGCCCAGTGATGTGCTTCAGTCCAAGATTGCTCCCCTTGTCTTTGCGTCCCAGTTGTGAACAGCAGGCTCCCCTCCAAGGCAGCACGATGGCATGGTCAGCTGGAATATCCCTGTTTTGGGCCACGGCACCACTTGCCAACGTGAACTGCTTCACCCTCAGAAGTCCATTACTGGACTCAGAGCACACAAAGAGACGAGGATGTCACACGCCTGGGTGGAGAACTGAGCTCCCTTCATTGTACACACACGACCCTTCAGTTTAGCAGTACAAAAAAGGCAGGATTTTCAAATCCTCATGCTGAGACCTGTTCATGATTGTCATGTCAAGAAACCTTTCAAGAAGAAACCCATGGTGGCCACCAGAACTACTCACCTGTATATCACAGGTATAGCAAATTCAGTGGGCTTACTGTCTTCTACAAGTTCTTTGTAAAAGAATGGAACACTTCTACCTGAACTATGTTTGTTTGTTCTAAGCATTCCCACTATTTAAATTGTTATCAATCAATACTCAATCAAATTGTTGTTAGTCATCTGGTGAGATGTCACAGTAATACACAAGTAAAGCAACTTTTAGAGGAAAAAGACTCCATGGAAGACCCCAATGGTATCTTCACCCTGTGGCTGGATTTTGGAGATACTTTCTTCATCGTGAGCTTCAAATGATATATTTGAATAATATAAGATTTGAATTTTTTTTCTCATGGCAGTTCTCAGTAATTAAGAAACATTTCATTGTTGCCCCAGTCATTTTCACAAAGGCTTGGAAGAAAACTCATGGTGGTTTGGTACCCACATCCCCTTTACCATTTTTTATAACAGGTGGAAATTTGGGATCACAGAAAGTGTAAAAAAATCAGCTGCCTTCTAGCCTGTGTTGCTCTGAAAGTTTGATTTTGCTCTCCAAATTAAATTTCCAGTTTTCCCTTCAATATTCTGCCTCTGACAGCACATACGAAACTTCACGGCTCGTAGTACTGTGGATAGGTTTAGTGTCTCCATCATGGAACAAGCTGCAATTCCCATTTGATTTTCTTGCTGACAGCAAGCAGTAACTGTCTACCACTGATGTCCATTTTTCAAAGCATGAGGAGAGCAGAGAGTGGACCTTTCTAGCTGTAGGATGAGGGATATAGTCTGTGCCATCACATTTCTTTTCCAGAGGAACTTTTTCTAGAGTCCTTCAGGCAACTGACTGTTGTGTTTGATCTTTATCTCAGTTTCTCCACCATTTTGCTGCTCTTTCAAATGCCTTCAGGATAAGAAGATACCAACAGATGATGCTGAGGGAAGAATTAATTCCCACTGCCAATGTTGGAGACTCTCTGTGTCCTTGCTAGAAACTTTCTGGGTTTATTTTGTTTAAAAGAACAAAGGAAGAAATTTAACAACACGTCAAAGCTTCAAACTCTTGGACTGTATTTGCCACCATTGCAATGTCTCTGAAATGCTCCTTGAGTGTGTGTTATGTTTTTTACCAAAGCCAAATGTCTTGAGCACTTTTTTCTCTCGTGACCGGATTTTCTTCCTATTTTTCTTTGACTACATGATTGATTATGATAATATTTTTTTTCTCTGATGGTGGAGAGTCTCAATCATTCTATTTTATTCATTTTATTTATTTAATTTTTCAGTATGATATGAATCAAAATAAATTTTTTATTGTAATCAAATGAAAGACGTTTCTCTCTGTGCACACTTCTTCCCACAGTATTTCCATTAACTCCTAGAATCAGCTCTGTCCCATAGCAGTGTAATGAAGCCTTATTCCACTTCCCTTCCACCCAACCCTTGGGTGGCATCAGACTGATGGAAAGTTTGTGGTCGTGGGCATCACTGCTGCAGCTTTAGGCCTCTCTGGAGAAAAAAAACTTTATATGTCTGTGGCCTCCTGATGGATTGATGCTGTATTTAGGTGATGTATAAGGGAAATCAAGACACACTCAGAAATCAATGACTTGGGAAGAGATTCAACTCACCTGATCTGTGCTACTGACAGACCTGGCTGCCTTCATAGGAGAGATGCTGAGGATGCACCCCAGGTCCCTGTTTTAAGGACCTAATTTAGCTGCTGTGATCACACAGGCATTTTAGTCATGGACAGCCTTGGCCATCCGCTAGAAGAACCCAGCCTAGGAGATGGACATCTTTGACATGGCAAACCCAGCCCTCACTGGGTGCTGATGTTGGCAGGTGTCACTTCAGCATGCCACACCACCTCACCTCTGTGGCCATGGCTTTACTTGAGGAGACTCCACCCTAACTCTTTCTTGTGGACCTTATAAACTGCTCAGTTTCCTTGTATGCCATTTCCAGTCATTGTTTAAGGGAGCAAGGGGGGTACATAGAGTAGCAACAACAGAAATGGCCCACTGAAATGCAGCCAACCCGTTGCTTAGTGATAGGAGCTCAAGAAGCCAGCACAGGAAGCTCCTGTTCAGATATAGGCAATGGTCTGATGGTCACAGTAAGAGCTGCTTTTCAGTGGGACTTTTAAAGGACCAAGTTCTCAGGAGTTGCATCATACTTTGCTTTTCAACCGAGGCTCTAAAAAAGCTGCATCGGTGAGATATGAACTACCACTGATGGATACAGCCCAGCCAGCATCACACTTGTTGAAAATAAGTGGGAAGTGGAGGCACAGAGGTCCGAGGAGCTACCTGAGTCACTTCAGGTCCCCAAGCCTGGTTTCTGCCCAGAGATTCTACAACCAGGCTGGTCACAGATTTGTTCCAAGCAGAGAAAGTAGGAGTGCTAACCTGGGATGGTTATGGGATTGAACTGTACTTCACAGTGGCTCTGCACCTTCATACTTGCCACTGTGCACAGGAAATGCAAAGCATTTGCTCCTCTTCCTACTCATCAAAACAAAATAACACTGAGAAACAGCTTGCTCTTGAAAATAATTTTCTGTTTTGCTTCATGTCCACTCACAAGAAGTGCACTGAAATGCAGCTTCCAGGTCTGAAATGATTTTGTCAGGAAATTAATTTGCATAGAACCACAATCTAAAGACCCCCTGGGGCCAGTATGACATGCAGCAGCGACAACAGCAACATCCAGACAGATGGACCGACCACAGGAGTTGGACAAAGGACTTTGCTTGTGCCATCAAATGAAGAAAGAAAGTACCCACAGGGGAACAATATGGCTTCCAATCATGGCATGGGTTCCTTTGATGGCTCACATTCAGGATAGCAATTAAACCCAACAAATGAAAAGGCAAGGGAGTCCCTTGCCACCTTTAAAGTCTGTTTTCGCTTGTCTTTCCTACAGACTTTCAGGGAGCAGATCTCATTACATTTTATTATCTTCAGGCAATGTGAAATAAAATGTGGTTCACACAGTGAAAAGTTCTCCAAGGTTAGGTACTTTTATGCTGAGGCAAATCTCTGGTTTCAGTTTAATTTTCTCCTACAGGAAATGTAGGATGTTGCTTTAGTCCTTAGTTTATAAGCTAACCTTTGGCTGGCAGAATATAAATCTATCTGTGTGGGAGTTTGTGTCTGTGACATTAACACTCCTATGGGCCATTTCCCAGAGTAGTTGCTTTTTCCTCATTATCAGAGACTCCAGAGTTACACAGCAGCTACTGGCTGCCTCCCTATCCACCCTGACACTAAATCAGTGAGAAAAGCATCCTGGCCTGTGCCACTAAGGCTTCATCCTGCACTCCCAGATGTTCCCCCAAGGATGCCCCAACCAAGCCTCCAAACCAAGTGTTATCTCAAGGAGCCCCTCATGGTGCTTTCTCCCTGTGTGGATTTTTGAGTTTTCTCCTCTTTGCTTTCCTGGGGCTGGTCCCAAAGAGCTGTCACTGTCCAGGGGAGCTGCACACTGCGCCCCAGCCCAACCCCACAGTCTGGGGCTGGGTGTTTGCACAGGCTGGCCATCCTTCAGCTGTGCTTGGAACCATGTCCAGCGTGCAGCCACATCATGGGTTTAGTCTGCCCACGTGCCTGAGTGGGTTTCATCTGGTAGAAAATAACAGAAAGAGTGATTTCCATTCCTGTTCCTCCTTTGAGTGTTGAAGGATTTTGTATAACACATCCTTATGTTCACACATCAGAGGGTGGGTATGTGTGGACAAGCTCCCCAAGATGCTGATGGCAACAAGCTTCTGCCTGCAGCAGTGGAGTCACAGGCAGCCATGGGAGCTACTGATGACTGATGGTTCATCACTGGTGACATCAAAGGACTGGCTGTAGGGAGAGTTCTGCAAGCTAACAGGCTCTGTCATTTGAGGGCTGGATTTGAATAGTTAAGTAAGGAAATAAAAATAAACAGAAGTAAAGGTCAAGACAGGCTAAATAAAAATAAAGTCAACAGACCATCTAGAAAACCTTTGGAAACAAAGTAGAGTTTTGATATTTGTTTGTTCCATCAGAGTAGGTGGGCCAAGATTGAATTAGGCAGCTGATGCTTTTGGGCAACACATTGTGATTTGACCCTGGGCAGCAGTTAAACACCCACACAGCCACTTGCTCACTTCCTCCTGCTCCCCACCTCCTTGGGAAGGGGGAGAGGATAGGAAGACAAAAACAAGAAAGCTTGCGGGTCACGACAGAGTTTAATCAGTGGAGGAAGAAAAGAACCCATGTGATGTAAAGGCAGTCACTCACCACTTCCCACCAGCTGACCGATGTCCAGCCTGTGTCTGAGCACTGCCACCTTGGAAGACAACCTTTCATCTCCTTCTCCCTTCATCTCAGGTTATTGCTGAGGATGATGATGTTAAGTGGGATGGAATAACCTCCTGGGCAATTTGGTTCAGTTATCCTGGCTGTGTCCCCTCCAACCTCTTGCGCTGGGGGGTGCAGAGTGAAAAGCAGAGAAGATCTTGATGCTGTGCAAGCACTGTTTGCAGCAGCCAAAACTCTGGTGTGTTACTGTGTTTTAGCCACCAGTCCAAAACACAGCACTACAGGGGCTGGCATGAAGAAAGTGAACTCCATTCCAGCCAGACTAAAATAAACTAGAGAGGCCTAAGAAGTCTACGCATTCAAGAAGTGCCAAGACCTTTCCTGAAAGGAGAGAGCAGGGAATATCAACCACACCTGAGATACAACTTTCAGCCACATTCACCCCAAACAACCTCAGTTACTAGTTGTTCCCAAATCCTCACCCAGCCCACAGATAAGCCACTGGAATCAGGTGAGGTTACAACTCACCACTAGCAGGAATGACATGACCCAAGCTGGAAAACCTAGGAGCTGCTTCAGGAGGAGCGCAGCCAGGGGCACTGGTGGCAGTTCAAGTCTTGTTACTGGAGGAGCTGGAATAATATTTGAAATCAAGAGGCAGGGGAATGAGAAATCACTGATTTATGGAGCTCACTGCACTACGTTTGCTTCCCTCCCTGGGTGGGCACTACGCTTCCTTCCCTGAGGGTATGTGCCATTCCACAGTGAGAGTCCTCTCTCTGGTGGCTCTCTGGGGCACCAAGGGACATACACTGCTTGTCACCCATTGCAGGTCTGGCCCACAACTCCACGACTTTACAGCTTAGCAGAGAGATCCAGCAGATGCAAGGAAATGAAGCTGAAACAATATTTTATTTCCTATAATAAGCAGAGGAATGGCAAACATCAGCATGCACGCAGATTAATGTGTCTCTGAGCAGTAAGATGTGATTAACTCATTTCAGTCAGTGCTGGGGATCTCAGCACCTCATTAGCTTTTTCATTAATGGTTACAACGAATATCTGATTAGTATCTCTGTTTCACCAGTAATGAGTTCTCCTTCTTAATGGAGCTGGAGTTTTCCACTGGGTGACAGTGAAAGGGAGGGAGAGGGAAGGAGCCCTCTAATTAGTGTGCTAATGGGGCACCTCGCCATCACCACCACCCCCCAGCCGTCCTCCCTGCACACTTGGAACTGGCCCTGCCACACTGGCACGGGCAAACGTGCAACGTGCCAAAGGCACTCAGCAGGGCAGAGGAGAGGACCCAGCTCTGGCTCCTGCAGGAGTCGTCCCAGGCGGGTGGCAGTGGGTGGCACAGCCCTGGAGCTGCCACCGCCCTCCCGGGGCTGATGGGCACGAGGGGCAGCGGGGCACCGGAGACACACGGGGGAGGAAGAAGCAGCACTGGGTCGAGATAGGAGGCAACGTTTGCTTGGACATGGAGCAGGCAGGGCGGGGATTTGGTCTGTAAGAGGCTTGAGGAGTTTCCCCACTAGAGCGTGCTGTGCCCCTGTGCCCAGCGCTGCCCGAGCTCCCCGCGCTCCTCGGGCAGCCTCACAGCCCGGCCTCGGGGCTCGTCCCCTCCCGACACCGTCTCGTCCCCTCCTGACACCGCTGTTCACAGCTCCAGCACTTGCGGTTTGTTTGCCACATCTCCCTGTTTGAGCCCCTGGATGAGAACTAAATGCAGAAGCCCACTGGCCATGAAGGCGATGGGGGTGCTTGGGGTAGAAGTCCTGCAAGGCTTCCCACCCCTGCATCAATGCGGTTGTCTATGCAGCTCTCCTCTCCTGCTTGGAGAGGGGATGATGCCCCCAGCTATGCATGTCTTGTCTTTTGTACTGACCCTCTAGAAATGGTCATAATTGGGGGGGGAAAAAAAAAAGGAGGGAGAGGGGGAAGACAATTGTTATTCCTTTGAAACTTAATTCTCTGGTTGGGACTCCTGGCTATATGGTAATGCTCAAATCTTTTTAGTTGGGGCTGTAAAAGTCTTCAGTTCTAGCAGATCAGAATGTCCTTGGTGGACCATAAAGGCAACTCAGCTGTTTTTCACAGGACTTGCATGTTATGCTATCAATATAATCAACTTGTGTAGTTTTGGATTTATGTGTTCTGTAGTACCCAGATGTTAAATAAGGGGCAGATGTATTGCAAAAAGCAATCAATGCTGCAAATTAATTAGCAGGGTTCGATGAAAGCAGAAGCCCTACGTGGCTGCTGGCTGCCAGCAGTGTGAATCCTCGTGCCTCGGCCGTGCCCCACAGCTCAGGCAGAGGGGATGCCCCATGGGGAGCGGGTGGACATGGGCAGTGGCATCCTGGCTCCTGCCTGGGCTCCCCGTGCCAGCTCTGCAGGGTGACCACGCCAAGCCCCATTGCCTGTTTGCTGGGGGGGAAAGTGGCCCCAGCTCAGGCAGCCCTGGGGATGGCTCTGGCTGGGGCACACCTGTTATCCCCCCATGTGGATTCAGAGCTGCATCACACCCATCCCGTGGGAGCAGATGCTTGTGCCAGGCCCAGGAGACCAGCAAAAGAGGCTGACCCAGTGCAGTACCCTCAGCTGACATGGGGCTGCTTGGGCCCTCTCCACAGCCTGTGGCAGTAAGCTCCACTGTTTAGAAGTGTCCTGTTTGAGCAGCTAGTGCCTTCAGTTTTACATTTCCTGCCCAAATACTTCATTAGGCCCCTGGGTTTTCAATACTGTGATATCAGTACTGTGAATAATTGTTCCACTTCATCTCTTCTGCTGAATACTTTCGTAGGGCATTCATCATTTTGAGCTGAAAAGGTTTTTATTTGCTATTCTCATTCTTTGACTCTCATTCTGAAATCTGTTTGAGGCCCTCACCAAGCCCAGTAACCCCCATTCATTGGCCAGATCCTCATGACTGACCATGGCTGTGCAGGATTATAGCTTAGGGCAAAATTATCCAGCCCAGCTTGCAGCTCCTCTAGCCACTATTGCTTTGCTCAGCCTTTGGTTCTTTTTAGTAGCATGGTGGCTCATCCTTACTCATAGCCCGTGAGTAGCAAAATCCCAGAGCAGGTAGGGAAAAGATGCACTGAGGTTTTTCATAGGAATTTTTCCCTTCTGAGTGTCTACCTCATCAGAAATAATCCTACCCTAGCTCACCTGCATTCAGGGGCAGCAAGGCTGAATTATGGTGACCATGCTGGCCTGGGTCTGCAAGAGGAAGGCTGAGCTGCTTACTCAATGCTTCCTTCATGATAATGAACAGCACAATAAGACTCAGCTCACCAGTTCTAGATTCTGTCCATGAGTAAACCACTGTTCATTCCTGTGGCTACATCAACACTCCTGTTACTTCATCTCCTGGAGGTGGCCTCACCAACTGTGCTGAGGACTAGTTCCCTCCAGCTGACCAACCACACCTATGCTGCTTAGCACCTAACCCTGCATCTCCTGTCTGCCCCAAATACTGTCTCAGTGACCTAAAGAAGAATTATGTCTAAAAACATGTACATAATTTAAGCAAAAGTACATGAAATCATGTGAGAGTGCTGCAGCAGGACCGTCAGAGTGGGATTCCTCTGACACAAAGCTGAATGTTTCTGTTGTGTTCCCAGAGGTGGCATGAAGAGAGAGGTGGAGAGTACAAAGTGTGAGCTGGCAGCTGGCAGCTAACAGTAGGCACATTTTGGGAGATGTTTCTATATGTCAATATAGAAACATAAAAATAAGATATAATTAAATAGGTCAAGTTCCATTCTTGTGACTGAGGGCACAGATGTACCATGCAGTATGCCTGTAGAGCTAAACCTCCATACCTTAAAAATACTGCATGTCTTCATCTGTACCACCTTTTGGGAAGAGCCCTTGGCTGAGCCTGGGCATTGTCTGGGAGAGGATGAGAAGCCATGAGCTAAAACACTGTCAGGGAATGGACTATGGGCTACACAGTATGGATGATCTCAGGACGTGGCTTGGTCCCCAGGTTGCATGTATACCCTGTGCCTTCTTTTCCACAATAAGACCAAGCAGTATGTAAAGATGCTGAGAAGTACTGTGTGGCTTTGATGTCCTTGCCTTTCTGTTAAGGAAAGTTGAAGGTGGCTGAGACAAGTTCATTTCAGTAGTATCAAATGGCAGTACAAGGGACAATGGCCATGCATTGCATGTTGGGAGGTTCAAAATGGCCATTAGGAAAAATGTCCTTCTCACTAGGAGGGTAAGAAGGGAATAGGTCAGCCAAGAGAAGAAGTGGGACCTCTGTCCTTGGAAGATGTCAAGACTTGGCTAGACAAAGCCATGGCTGATCTGACACAGCACTGGTGCTTCCCGCTTGGCTCACAGACCCTCAGAGAGCCCTTTCAGCCAAAGCTTTTAAGAATCTCTGGTGAACTGCAGGTCTGCAGCATTTTATCCTGTTGATTTACAAGGCTGGGGTTGTGTCTGGGCACCATGCCCCTCAGGGACTGGAACAGCTGTGGTGAACCACCTGAAATTGCAGAGTTCTGCAAAGGAGACAAAGTTTTCTTAAAAAGATTACTACTTGGCCATGCTCTCAGTGGATGCTCCACTTCCCAGAGGTCAAAGCTACACCAATTTACACCAGTCACCAGGATTTTCCATTACATCTCAGAAGAAAGGGGAGAAAAAAAGGGGAAAAAAGCCTGCTTGGTTTTGTCATCACTCAGAGTGAGACATACTGACATCTACACGTCTTTACATGCATATATACAGGTCAAACATCAACCTATATGTTAGGCTTGAATTTGTCCTTTTTACATGTTATCTCAATCTTTTTTTCCCTCTTCCAAATTTTTAGGAGTTGTGGAAGAACTTTGCAATTCGAAGAAATCTAAAAAGCAGCTGCTTTTATGACATGACAAGAAGTACTGGAGCAAAGTCAAAATTGCCTTTGGAAAAATTAATGAAGTCTTATCCTTTCTGAAAAGAATCCTGATCTGTGGAGGGATAGCCCAGCAAAGCTGCTTTAAGCATGGGGTTAATAGATTTCACATTACAATAATTTATTCTTGCTCTGTAGGTCGATCATTAACCATTATCCAGGCCACGTTTCTAAAACCTACCCTGACTGGTCTGTGGCATGCTCACAGCTATGGACTCAGAGACCTGACACAAAACGTGCAGCCTTGGCTCTCAGGAGGCTTCACCCCACGATGCTGACCCTGCTACTGCACATTCATAGCAGCAGCTCCACTGACATCAGCCTAAAGCTGCTTATGTGGAGTTGGTCTGATCCCGTGTTGGCCTGAATTCAATTTAGGACATGACACAGAGATCCTGGAGCCACCAGGGGGTCTTGCCTTTTTTTTTTTTCTTTTTCTTTTTTTTTTTTTAGTGGGTTTGGATTAGGACTGCAGGTGATGTCCATGCCAGTGAACAGAAGTCACAGACCTTTCCCTGTTGTCGGTGCTACCAGTGACCACAGCCCACACCCAGCCAGCCAGCTGTGCTTAGACCCACACACCACGTGTTGCTTCATACGAACGGCCCCAAAACCAGGCCAGCAAATGTGCAAGCAACTAAGCAGAAGGGACAGGGTAGGTAGAGCCTTCCCCATGTTCTTTGCCATCACCATCACCATTCCTCCCCACTGCAGAGCAGGTGTTGGCCATCTACTGTTAGCTTTGGCTGAGAGACCATGGTTTGCATTTCTCCTTTGCTAGCAAGAGAGATGAAAATCAAAGCCCATGCATGTTTACTTTTCCACTGGGTGGTTGGACTGGAACAATGGAAAGTGATTTATGCTGGAAAATCATTGCAGAAAGAAAAAGATGCCACAAATGCCATCCCTACCTAAATGGGAATGGGGAAGGGAAGGGAGTTCACAGGACACAGATTACTAAAGCAGCCTGCCCAGGTTAAAAGGTTAGTTGAGGTGTGGGTCTTGGTGCTATAGTAAAGGACAGAAATGTCAATTAATGGTTTCATTCACGCTTTCCTATGGCAAGGACTACTTCTCTGGGAAAATCAGATGCGCTGTGAAATGAACAGATGACTGTGGTAGGAGATGCCTGAACTGGCCTGGAGAAGGGAGAGAGGTCAAGTCTTCTATCCTATTCATGACTTCATCCCCATTTAGGTCTATGGCAAATATCAGCCTGATGTCAGGAGGAGGTGCCAGGTCCATCATCCCCTCCCCATATCTTCTCTTCCCCACCATCTCCAGCGTGTTCAGCTCACCCTATCAGACCCACAGGGCTGCTGCCAGGCTCAGAGAGGAGCAGGCAGCAATGCCAGCAGGATGTCCTTCCTAAGTCAGCCCTGTGCTCCACCTGATTTTGTGCTGTTACTGGCCTTGGCTAGACAGGAGGTAGTGAACTGAAAGCTGGAAAAGCCTCTGTTCCATTCCTCATCCCCCACTGAGGTGCTGGGTTTTAAACCCCCATCCCTGAATGAGGGTTGGCATAGGGATGATGCCCACAACCAGGCAAGAAAGACTCTCCTGATTGGTTTTCACCCAGGGTCTGGCCAGCCTTGGGTGGGAACTGATGAGGAGATCACCACCAGGTGCCCCCACCTTCCACATTAACTTGGAGGTGGGGCAAGAAGCCACCTCTATAAAAGCTGCTTGTGGTGGAGCTGGGAGGTTTATTGACATAGTGTGTGTAGCTTCTGGTTATTGAAAGGGCTTCTTGACTTTTCATGGCTAAGTGGAGCTTCCAGAAGAGCAAGGCAAGATCATGAGTCTCTCTTTGGGAAGCTACCACATAACTGGACTTGTCACCTGTCTGATTCCATCTCCCATGGCATGGTTCTTTGGCCAGCCTGCTCCCTTCTTCACACAATATGCTGAGGGTGAGTGCATTGACTTGTTCCTCCCTCTGGCTGTCTGGCACTTTGGATCTGTGGTGTGTGATGTGGGTGCAGAGAGAGGAGTTCAGCTGCTGGTCTGCCTGGTAATGATAATAGTCTATACTGGGCAAGCAGTCAGCAGAACTACTCCATGCAGTAGCCTCAGGAAAGGCTCTTGCTCATCAGTTTGTTATTGATCCATGTGACTTCCAGCAGTTGTAATTGTAGAGATGGGAGTTGTAATCAGAGCAGTGGGAACAGTGTAGCCTGTGGTGGTTACCAGAAGAGGCCCATCTCCCATGAAAGAGTGGGCAGAGGTGGTCCAGAGACTGCATGCTCAGGGACAGCATTCTTGGCCTCTGATTTCCACTCTATAAACCATGCCTGGACAGAAACCCCTCAGGCTTGATGGGGCTCTGAGCAATCTAGTTGGGGATGTCTAGATGACCTTTTGAGGTCCCTTCCAAATCAAAGCATTCTATGATTTTCCTTGTCCCACACCTCATCACATGGGTATCCCACCTCATTTCTCCTGGCCTATAGAGAACAGAGAGGTTCCGTGAACTCATGAGGACTGACTGAAAGTCTAGAAGGCAGGAGTGAGCATCTTTGACAGCCACCTAGCACTTGGACAAGAAGATATTACTAACACAAGAAGACAGTGTCATACTGTGCCACTAACCCTGAGATGAGCTGGGTAGTCCATGTGTCCTGCTACTCTGCTGTATAAGAAAGAAAGCTCAGCATCCTAAGAGCCTCCCTTTTAAGGGATCAAGATGTAAGTTTTAATTCAGAACAGTTTTACTGAACAAGAACAGTCTAGGATCTTTACTGTTAAGAGCTAAAGAAGCAGGTTTTTACCCAGAAGTCTTATTGAAGAAAAAATATTTTTTTAACAGAAGCTGATATTGCCCTGACCTGATTGTTATTTTTCCCCCTCTCATTGAGTCAGAGCCAGAGCTGATGCAGGACAGCAGGACTGCACTGCTGCAAATATGGACAAGGAAAGAGGAGAGGTGAAAAGAGGGGGAGCAAGACCTGCCTCTTTCATCAGACAAGAGAAGCCAAACTGGCTCTCCCACTTTGTGTAGCTTCACTTTAGCAACAAGGCAGAGGCTGTGCATAACCACACCATTTGGCACAAGGGCAAACAGCAGCAGCCACTGCACATGAGGAGCCCAAATATCTTTATTTTCCCCTCGTAAGTCCATTCTGGTGCTGCTCTGGAGTGACTGTCCCATGTAGCTATAGGGGCCAGCAATAACTAAACTGGAGTATGGCCACAAACATAATTTACAGAGTACGTTGTCCTGCTTCTGGCACAGAAACCTCCCCAGCTCTTATGGCCTTCTCCCAGAAGGATAAACAAGGACACGTGACATGTGTACAGCTCCATTTATCCCAATCCTGACCTGTGTTTTGGTCCTGATTCTAGTCTCTTCTCTAACAGCTAATGAAATCCCAACATGTGCTTTTTCTGATTTCCCCACTGCCCCTCGCTCCCATTTCTGATTTCTGAGATGTCCCGAAAATAATTCTGTTAGCAGGAAAATAAACAGGACATTACTCTTGATGGCTTTCAATTGTATTTTCTCTTTCCCTGATGTCAGCCCCTGGCAGAGGGGGGTAAAGAGGAACTCGAGGCCATCAGAGAAGCTTTTCTGGCACAGGCGAGGAACCTGCACGCTGCCAAACTCTTCCCTATTGTTCAGTGTGCACCCTGCTGGTTTTTTGGGACCTGGAAAATAGAGCCTTACTGTGAAACTGTTAAAGGAAAAAATTAAAGCTGAACATAGGAAAGGCAGGTCAAGCAGCACAGTTAGCTGCTTCTAGCAAATGGGCACTTCTTGCCTTCTGTGACAGCTGATGGTGTTGAATAAGAGGTGGTATTTTTTTAATGGCTATTGTTGGTTTTGGCTTAGTGATGAGGGGTATTATTAGAGAGTGAGCAGAAGACAGAACTCAGATCAGAAGCAAAGACTGGGGTGTTGCAGGATCAGTTCCTTACCAGAGCAACTTTGCTTAAGCACAAGCTGTGTTAGTTAAAACCACAGTTAATGAACTTTGGAAGGACTTCCTTTGCACCACAGGGCAAAGCTGTCCCTCCTCAGGGACAGGCATCTTCAGGAGTTTCTTCACATCCTTGCAAGAGCTCAGGAGGCTCTGGTCAGGCATCATAAGGGAGAACCAGCTTCTGAGGAGGCTCAATGGAACCCTTAACTGCAGTGATTATTGCCACCTTACTTCTTAGTCTTTCCTGCAGATGGCAACCAGCATGTTCTCAGCTGAGACACGTGATAGGCTGCCATAACAAGTGATAACATCAAGAATGACAGCAAGGGAGACACTGCTTGAGGTGACATTCCAGACTGCATGGAGCTGGTTGGGTGCAGTAGGGCAAATAAGCTGCTCCAGATGGAAGAAGCCCAGGAAGACACCTGAAATCACCTTTGTCTTGCAGATGAACATCAGCCTGTTTTCCATCCTACCAAGCATGCTGCATTGCTTCCACTAGCTGTAATTGCTCCTGAAATGTCTAAGGCTCTTCTTTCCCTCCCAGCCCAGACATTGCCCTGAACCCATAAGCCTGGCTGTAAGTGTCAGACCAAAGGCTCAGCTGCCCCAGCATCCCATCTGCAATGCATGTCCTGGAGTAGGTGCTCGAGGATGTGCACACAGAGCAAGTCACAGGTTCACAGAAGGTGAGGGATTGGAAGGGACCTCGAAAGATCATCTAGTCCAACCCCCCTGCCAGAGCAGGATCACCTAGAGTACATCACACAGGAACATGGCCAGGCGGGCCTTGAAAGTCTCCAGAGATGGCGACTCCACCACCCCCCTGGGCTGCCCGTTCAGTGCTCTGTCGCTCTCATTGTAAAGAAGTTCTTCCTTACCCTCAGGTTCAACCTCTCCTTCTCTTCTCTCTCAAGTGCTGGCAGCTGACCCAGCAAGGAAGAGGTTATATTTGAATCCATCCTGTCTGACCTGGGTTTCTCTGGCTTTTTTTGACTCTGGTCTCCAGCGTTGCAGGTGCTGGGACAGGTCTGGATTCTTCCTATCAATAGAGGGCAGTGCTATCCTCACTGCCAAGATCAGGACATGCGTCGCAAGGACAGATAAAGTGTAGTACTTGTTGTTAAAGGCTGAGGCCTTTTTGGCACAGTTTTGTGTTTTAGTCTCCTAGTAAACCAATTTAAGAGCTGCTGGGGTTACAAAAGCCAGGAGTTAATCAGTAACTCAGATGTTTATCACCTGCATGTTTAACTATTCATTCGTCCCCTGCAATACCTGCCTGTTTAGTTTATTTTTTTTTTTTTACCTTCACTTAATGAATAACTACTGGGAAGGATATTAAATACACCTGTTCTCACAACATATTTGTATTTTTTTTTGGTGGTGGATATGTTGACTGTAAGCAGCTGTACCCCACATTCGTGAGACATAGCAAGGAAAATTCAAATCTTTCTAGAGAAAAAATAATTCAGCTTATTCAGTATGAACTATTCCCTCACACTACCTAGTCTGGCATGTTCTCAGCTTCAGTACCGTTCTGCAGGCACACGTGTCCGTGTGCACCCTGGTATGACTTTACTCCTGTATGCTCTCTCAACATCTGTTGTCCTTTCCTTTCCACCTGTTCACATAGAACCACAGAATAATTTGGAGCAGAGGGATTTCTGGAGGTTACCTGTTCAGTATCGCTTTCCTTTGCTCTATGCCAGTGTTTCCATTTACTAGGAGACGAGCAAAGAAGTAAGCAACTCTTGTTGCAGAGTGAATTTTGGATTAGGTACTTTCTATAGAGGAGGAGTCATACCTGTGTGAATGTGGGCAAGTCAACATCTCTGCCTGTTCAGAGGGAACCTGAAGCTTTTCTGTGTTCAAAATGCAGCTCTGAAAGCAGCTGTTTAAAAAGTTCATGGTGTCAAAGCTCTTGTGTGTATTCATAAGCTGCTGTTCTCACTACTAATAATGACCTGCTCTATCAGGTTTAACTCCTTTTTGCCCAGCAGAAGTGCTACAGCTGCTCTCCTGTCTTCCTAGTTGGTCTTTTCCCAAAGCCTCCACTTGCCCACATGATTTCCAGCAGGGAAGTAAGCTGTGAACATGGGCCTGAGCCCAAAATAGAAGCCAGGGGCATAAAAGTAAATGAGGGCAGCAATGTTTCTGCAGTCTTTACTCCTGGTGATGTTGGCTGAGCCTGAAAGCACACAGCTGGATGCCAGCCGCCCAAGCCGAGTTTAAAGGAGTGGTACTGGGAAAGGAAGGATGAATTGATGGACATTTTCTTCCTGTAAACTGAAAGTCTGACCATGGAGAGCCAGAAACAACAAATCTGGGACTCCTCAAGGCAAATTTCATGGTTGCTTCTGAGACAAGAAACTCTCTTGACCTTGCAAGGATGTTATTAGATTCCTAGCATTGATTCTGAAATTCCCCTCTCTATCCAGCCTAAATTAAACACTAATTAAAGCTGCGTATTGCAAAACCAGCCCTAGGTTCATAGTACTATTTATTAAGCTGCCTGAGAAGCTCCAACTCCTCGGTAAGACAAGAGGGAACAATGCTTTTTATATGTTGGGTTTTTTTTAACTGTCAGTTATGCAGTTAGGCAAAGGAGGCAAAAGAAAAGAATAACCAAGAGGAAGAGATCCCACCAAGAAAGGGGGTCAGTAATTTTTTGTCATGTACTGGAGGTAGAGTAGTAATTTGGTCAGACAACAGAGCAATAAAGAATAAGCAAAGCTGCATGCTCTGCAGCTTGAACAGGAACTAGTCTCCACAGAAGGCGCTGAGAGAGCCTGTGACCACAGTGATGTTAACCATGTTGCATGCATTGGTCTTCCTTAGCATGTCTCCTGCTGAGCACCCAAATGTCATACAAAGTCACTGGTCAGGCTGAAGAGCTTCAGTCTTGGGAAAAAAAAAAATAAGGCAGCTTCATGTGAAAGCCAAAGTCATCCTTGTATCCAAAATTTTCTTCAGCATTTTCTAGGAGGCTTCAGGCAATCAGGGGAACTGATCACTCTATCCTTTCCCATTGTAAAACCTGCTGGAGGAAATGAGAAGACCAGCAGTTAAGGGGAGAACTTGGCTCAAGGGCACAGAGAAACTCCAGGTTGTAACTGTGTGGACCTTCTAGGTGCACATACCCCAAGCATGTAGCATCAACCTTCCTGATGACTGGGAAAGGCCAGTAGTTAAACCACCATCATTTTGCCCTATTCAGTGGTTGTGAACAAGCTAGTTATAACTTTGTATGTTTCTATCTACATTCAGCTAGTGTTTGTGCAACCAATTCATCTTTCCTGATGGACTGCTGATATGTCATTATTTCTGGTGGATACCTTCAGTCAAGTGACTGCAGCTGAGCACATACAGACTGTATGCTGTCAGTGGAGGTAGGAGACTGGCTGGATGGCTGCTATAGCCAAGGGTCAAGACAGTAAATTCCCTGTGTCTTAGTTTCCCACTAAGTTTTCCCAAATAGATCTTTTTACACTGTGACCTGTTCTGAAAATCTCTGATAAACAGTGCTCATGGCAGATACATGTGTTATGGGCACCTAGCTGCTAATCAGTAAAGATAATTTGCTGTTTGGGAAGTTCTTCTTCATAGGTTGTCTTGCCTGAAGACAGATACTCTTTTTATCTGCATTTCAAGAAAAGGCATTGTGTTCCAGGAACACATCAATATGTTCACATGGAAACAAATCACACTCAGACCTGTAGTCAACGGATATGAGCAGAAACACCTTTTGTGCCCACGGACCATAATTCTCAAAAACAATCAAGAAGGGAAGAGGGAGGATAAAAGAACAGTTCATCAGAGGCAGTGACGTGCTCAGAGCTCACGCAGGTCCAAACACGCCAGGGAGCATTGTTCTTCTTTTAGCACTGAACTCAGAAACATCACATGAAAGGTGTGTGCCCGGGAAAAGGTACCACCCACTCCACTGAGACATGATGGACGTGCTTGCAGGGATGTTCTAGGTGGACGTGCTTGCAGGAATGTGATTTTTAGAAACTCAGTTGCTGATTCACCGCTGGGCTTTTTGTCTGGGTTAAAATTTTACTTTCCTAACACAGCTCAGCTTGGTGCTCACCAACCCTGAGCAGGGTTTACAGTGTTAACCTTCCACTTTGCCTGCACTTTTTTCCTTGCTTCCTTTCCTGTGCTACTAATCATTGCTTTATTTCTGGAAAGATGAAACCAGACATGGGGAAAACCGATCAGTCAAGCAACAAGTTTCCAGTTCTTTCCAGTGCCAGACCCAGAATTTCCCAACCGTGCATTTATACCTACAAGGAGTCCACAAGCAGGAGTCTGGAAAAAGCTGCTCCTGATAACCACCTGACCCATTTCTAGGTCCAGCTTTCATCCTTTTCCCTAGATCACCGACCAGATCCAAGGCATCCCCAAAACTCTGTTTTAAGCTAAAATGGAATCTCAGCAGAAACTTGGCACTGGCCTGACATTGGACTCTAGGCACACCTGGAAAGGTTGAATATTATTTTAGCATTTGTACACACTCTGACTCCTGTGCCTGGTGATTGCCCTGTGCATTCAGTGTAGCTTTTACCTCTATTGCCATTCTGGGGGGTGTACAAGGGAGTATGTGACACACACAAATGCATATGCACCAACACACAGGACTTTCACACTGGGTTTCTAAATTCATTGTTTCTCCTCATGTATCAGTATGATGAAACATGCCAAACTGAGACCCAAAGGAAATAAAAAATTGGGGACTTCAGGTCATGTCCTCCATGACAGTTCTCCGAATTCCCAGGTGCCCTTCATCTTCTCTAATATTAGTTCTTTGTCTTGACAAAACAATGGCCATCTCTTGCCCCTCTTGCTAAGTGGTTCCTATGAATCTCTGTAATTTTTCTCTTTTAAAGCTCCCTGTACTCCCTTGAAGTCAAGTGGGAGACCTTTCACCCTTCAAACTGCCTTCAGGCACAGAAGGAAAAGCCGTGATCATTTCACACCTGCCTCCTGTGTGGGCAGAATGAAGTCACCGTAGCTGCTGACTCACCTTGATCCTCTAGCCAAGGTGAGACTCTTGTGTCACTGAGGGTGGCTACAGAGAATAATCTTGATTTGCACATCAGCTTCCTCATACCAGAACAATGTCTATGTGGTGTACATGTACTGATACTCAAAACAGCACACCATACTGGAGCTGGAGATTAAGAGAGTTAGGATTATTCAAGACATAAACTCTTTTAAGTCATTCTGAAAATCCCCTCCTTGAAATCTGCAGGCCTGGGGTCAGGAGAGAAGAAAAAAAATCTGTCTGAGCACATGACAAAGGGGAACAGAGGTGATGATCTGCTTAAGGAAATGAGTGTGGATGAGATATAGGCCTCTTAGTCACACAGGGATTGTACAGGTGCCAGTGGCAAACAAAGAGTATCATCACCCTTCACACACAGACGTAGCAGTGCCACCTCCTCTTTGCTATTTATAATATCCAGAAGAATGAATGAAAAGTTTGTCTTTGTTGATCTGAACACTATTATTAATAGAAGCTAGGCTTGGGCCTGCCCAGGATCTGAATGGGATATCCCTGCTTTAGATTCCCAGCAGAGTTACAGTTGATCAGTTGGTAGTAAAGCTGAATAAGCTGAAATGATTGACAATATCTTCACAGAACATCAAAAAGAAGATAACGGTGAGGGAAGACATGAAATCCCCCACTAGACAGTGCTTCCTGAGGGATCATAGCTAGGAGGAGGGTCTTGCTTTAGCAGCCTGGAGACTGAGCATGACAGAGGAGTAAGGGATTTCCGAAGAGCCTGAGAAGTTAGCGACACATTGTAGATTTGATTTTAGAATGAGTGGGCTCTCTCAAAATCTCTGAGTTTTGAGTAGATGAGATGTGTTTCCCCACACCAAGAAAATAATCACCCTGACTTCTCTAAGTCTTGAATATGCTCCATCCCCAAATAGCATCACAAAATTATTGATGCTTTGGACATGGAGCAAGAGGATGTGTCTGTTCTCACATCTCCAGCTCTACATCTTTGTATAATGAAAGGAAAACATGTCCAGATGGAACTCATGTTATTACCACTCTTGTGGAGTTCTCCAGATGAAACTCATTACCACTCTTGGTGCTGGCCTACACTGAGTCTTCCTTACTGAACAGCAGAGATCCTGTGTGAGTTGGGATGGGAAGTCTTGGCCTCGTGCTCAGACTAGTTGTGTAACTGGACGTTACTGTAATTCAGAAATGACAACATCAAACTGAAAAGCAGTCAGTGGAAGCCCAGATTTCCCCTTTGCTGCACAAGTGCCCAAGCGTAACTATTGCACCAACTCTGCTGAAGAAGAGCTAAACTCAGTAACACCCAGGACAACTAATTGTATTAATTCAGCTATTGGCATAAAACTTTTGTTTTATCAGCTGATGTCTGAAGAGCTTATCAGTTGCCAAGTATTTTCTTTCCTTTTGTTTCTTCACTAAAGCACTGCAAGGCCCAGCTCAGATTGGCTCCCTGAGCAGACAAACCTTACCAAAGGCTGTAAATCAGCAGCTGCCCTGGAAGCTGGGGTCAGAAAAGGTCCTGTTACACAGCAGTCTGACTTCTTTGAAATATGCAAGTAGTCTCAGTCTAAATTATGCCTGGAAAAGATTTGTTGGAGAGGAAAAGCACTTAACCAGGTTTTGGAGAGCATCACTCTGTGTCAGCATTGCCAGTCTTGCTTCTGGATGACAGATTTTCCCAAGACAGCTGCAGACTTAATATCACCTATTTCCTCACAAATTACTTTACATACTCCTTCTACCCAATCCTCCACAAAGTCACTTCAAGAGGACAGAGTTTGGAAGATCTTTCAGAGGATATCTAGCTGAGGTGTCTTTAATATATTCCATATTTCACTGGCATACATATGAGAAATATCCTCTTCATCTACAGCAGAATTCAGGAAATATTAGGATGTGAAGACCTATACATGTAGACTGGGATCCTTTAAAGGACCTATGAATATGGAGGAGCAGATGCTTCAGGAAATTTCCATATGAATCCAAGGCATGCACAATACCATACAAAAAATGCTATTTATGATGATTATGTCATTTTTGTGCAAACAAAACCTGCAGCAAATGAGCTACAATAACACTATTCAAACCCTTCAGAAATGCAAAGCTCCCCCAGCATTACTTGTTAGAAACCTGACCTTTTTGCAATGTAAATAATCTCTGGGAGGATAAAAGGTATGAAATATGGTCTCTCAGTTTGCACTGAGAGTCCCAAGTAGGTTTAATTAGCATTCCTGTAAATTGAATTTCAGTGACAGGCAGAGAACCTGCTTAACCTTCGATGTAAGGAAGGCTGCAGGTTACCTACACTAGATATTATCTAGAAAATAAATCTATCCTAACAGCAGGCTTTCTCACAAGCTTTCTGGCAGGCATGCTGTGCTCATCTCTTCTAAGTGTTCCACCCAAAGAAACTGAAAAGCTGTGTCAGGAGAAGAAAAAACCTTTCTTCCCCACCCTCCTCTGGAGGTTTGCCTTCCATCCACTCTTTTGGACCCACCCAAGACTTCCATCCACTCTCTTGGAAGTCCCCCACATCTTGGTCCTAATCAGTACCAGTCAGGCTAGTCCTACCACCCCTTCTACCATCTACAGCCCAGCTGTGACAGAACAGGTCACTTCGGTGGACTCAGTGCACTAAAAATGATGCCATGGCAGGAAATCTATCCTTTTGCTCTTCCTGACACAACTCTAAGAGACTTCAAGATCACCTGATTCTCTGCAGTGGGTCACAAAGGCAGTACCTTATCTAGCTTTTTGTGAAATACCTAGCAAGAAGGTAAATTCCTAGAAGACATTTGAAAACATCCTTTCAGGTGTATGATTTTGCAGCACCCCTTACAGGATTTACTCTCCAAGAGCAATCCTTTGCAGTTCAGTGCAATGTTTTCTTCAGGCTCCAGCTCCTTGGCCTCCCACCCAGGGACTCTGTCTCAGGTTTTTCCTATTAAAAGCAGGTTGGGCTTCACCTGCTGAGGGCTGGGCTATTCCCCACAGAATCCCAAATGCATTCCTGAAATACTTGTTGGGTGGATCAAACTTATCCTGGAGTTCATGCTGCTTGAATATGTAAAGGATTCCAGTGTTATCTGATATGGTGTCTATACATTCCTCCTATACCTTATCTGGGATTTCCTACTTTTTGAGAGCAGCCAGGAGGATGTTGTTGGTGCCCCATTACTGAGGATAATGCTTCTCTCCAGTGACTGCTCCCCCATGAATCCCATTGGGCTAGAATGTCTCCACTAGCATAGACTCCTAATCCAGCCTACCACAACCAGTCTACCAAGGACACAGTATTAAATATTGTTAATTAATATTAAAAACCTCTTTCTTTGCAGTCTGTAGAAGAAATACCATTCTGGGGAGGATAGTAGTGGAGAGGGGAATGTGTGTTTATGCTGTGGGAAGTATGCATATACTCTGCACCTGCAGCAGACCCCAGGTACTGTGTGGTTGTGATTACAGCCTGCTGGGAACCTGAGAAATCCTCATCTTTCATGGGAAAATGCAGATGCTAATAAATTCAAAATGCATCCTAGGAAAGGGTGATTAAAGAATCTGTCATTTCAGACAAGATTGCCAAGAATAACACCCTTAAACATCACCTCACGTGAAAAGTTTTAGTTGCTTTTCCAATGCAAAAATCAGGATTCACAGTTCCATATGTCCTTTTCTTTCATAATTCTGAGCTGGTTGGTGGAACTGGGGTTGTTTTGTGCAATACCTGGGCACAAAGCAGCTTTCAAAGATCAAAAGACTTGTGTCTCAGGAGACCCAGGGACAATTTCCCTTGCTGAATTTTGTCCAGTGTCTCAGTGCTGAGACTTTAGCAGCAACTTTCCAGCCTGGGGTGCCTCTGGGTAGAAACTGTCAGAAGGGAGAGGAACAGAAGCATTTTGCAGCACAATAGTATGGAACAAGCAGGAGTGAATAGGCAACTGGTGTGGAGCTGAAGCAGGATCAGAGACAGGATAGCTACTGGTGTCAGAGCAAGGCCCTGTGTCAGCATGCCCTGCCATGTGGAGCAGGACATCTCTGGGCAGGAGCGTGAAGATGGGGTGAGGGCTGGTGGGAAAGGTCAGGGATCAGTAAATAGAGAAGATCAACCTTGCTGTTGTGTTTAAAGGATGCTGGAACAACAAAACTAAACTATGAGACAAGGAGTGTAAGGGGAGACGTCTTTTATCAGTTTAATTGACATAGCTGGAAAAGGCAGAAGGTGCTTCTGGACTTCACCCCTTCTCCAGGTTGGTATGGTTTACCCAGCTGCAGCAGGTAGAAACATAACCCCTTCATAGAGACTTTATCTCATTCATCTTGAAAGACCTGCATAGCTGCCACATCACTTCTGGAGTGACACTGACATTTGTAGCCATAGAAATTCCTAACAGCACTTCCCCTACCTAGCAATGAACACTCCAGCATGGCTGTCCTTGAAGTCTTCAACTGGTTTATTTGATCCTCACATTCTGTTGTTTTGGGTTTTTGTGTTTGTTTGTTTTGTTGTTTTGCTTTGTTTTTAAATTTATTTCTATAGTTAGTTATTTAGTTATTTTTGTCTTTCTAAACTTTAGAATACTCCTGAAAACCCAAGTGGTAAAGGCACACTTTAAAACATAAAGCATCCTCCTGGTCCTGTGCCTTTGTGAGAAACAAGGCAAAAGAGGTAATCCTCTGGGACCCAGGGCTGACCCACCCATCTGTCCATCAGTGCAAGTGGTCATTCTTCTGGAGGGATGAAAAGCCTGAAGGACAGCTGTGGCTGCAGTTTGCTGCCCTGCGTTAGGGGTGTTCCCAAGAGGCAATCAAACAATCTGTCTAGTAAGTAAAACTTGTGACTTGCTTTCTCCCACTCACACTTACTAGAGCCAGCACAGGGTATAATAATGTTCATTGTTTTGGTTAAAAATAAAATGAGGGAAGTAATGCTTCCTCTTAACTGAGGCAGCCTGAGACAGCTTTTCAAAAGAATGGTGAATAGTGTTACAGGATTTTTCAGTTTCTGAGAAATGCAGTGCAAGGTCTCAATAAATGTGTGTCTGCTCCCAACGGGCCTCTCAGCAAAAGTCAGTGGGCAGTCTGAGCAGCTGTCTAAGGTTTCAAAATAATAGTGTCCATCAGGAAGGGTTATTTTTGGTCAGAACCTGACAGTTTGGACAGGACAGTGGAGCCCCCGGAGGCAGCACTGTCCCAGTAAACGGTGCAGTTGAGCAGTTTGCTTGGGTAAGTGGTGTAGGCTACTGATACTTGTTTGCATCGTGGCAGGGACACTGACCAATGTGAACCTGGCTTCTGCTCAGATTGGAGCCCATCTGACCTTGTTTCCTCCCTTGTCCCTTCCTAGCTCAGGTCCTGGGGTGACAGGTCCAGGTTTCAGGACCGTCAGCTCAGCTGCGGCATTTTAAATCCATCCTGGAGTTTTATTTTCTGCTCTCTTGTCCATCCCTCTCAGTGCTGCTGTTGCACAACGTGTGTTTCATTCTGGATGATGTGCTCCCTGCACACAGTTCCATGCACTCCCCGGGGTGGTTACTGTTACAGCCACTATTAAAAGGTAAAGGAGAGATAAGGGCATATGTTGCAAAGTGGCAAACAAACAGGACAGCAGATGCACACAAATGGCTGAGTCGTTACCGCCTATTTCTGCACAGGTCTTCTTATCTGGAGGGAAAAATTTCTGGTTTAGGTTTTGAACTCTCGTAAACCCCTGCTGAGCAGAAAGCAAAGTACAATAAAGCAGTATTTAACTTCGGGATGGTGTTGACCAAGCTTTGCCACACCCCCAAGCAAATGGCATCGAGTGTGCTGAGCTCCCTTAGCATAGTGATCTATTACAAATGATAATGAGAATTTAATCAATAACTGATTTTCAGGGTGTTTTCAGCAGACATCACAAACCACCGTTGATCTTTGCGCAGGCACATGACTGCTCTGAATAAACACTTGGAAGAAAGTGAGTCCAAGTGTGCTAGTCAACAGTGTCTCCTGAACAGTAGCAGGAACAGTAGTTTATCTCCTGGTTGGTATCAAGACAGCAGCATTTTGGAGATGTGCAAGGTGAAATCAGCAGCCATTGGTCTCAAAAGGAGGAAGCTCAAGTCTGTAGTTACCATTGTCTCCTTGATGGGTTCATTTATGGTCTCAGTCAGCTCCTATTCCTTTTGCACAAGTCCTTTGAGATATGGCTACAGACCAGCACCCTGAGAAAGAGAAGGTTTCCTCCCTTAGGTATGCATGGGGTACATTTGTGTCCATCAAGTCTGTTGGTTTTCACCAATGGAGGTCTAGTTGGTTGTTTTGCTTTTATGGTATTATTTTTTAAGACTCGCTACTCTCCCCATGGTGCTGTTCTAAGCTGTACTCACCATAAAAAGGTAATGTTAAGTCTTGTCTCCATTTTCATCATGATGATGAGCACCAGGCTGGGGTCCAGGAGGCACAGGGAGGTGCTGGAAGCAGCATGGAGCTTCAACCACATGTGAAAGCCCCAGTAGCTGCTTGTAAGGATGGACTGTGGATTTACAATGATGAGTGGAGCAAGCAGAAAGGAGTGAAGAACTCCCCAGCAGTGTGGGAGTTTCTAGGCTCTGCCAGTACAAAAATAACTAACATCAAGTAAAAAAGTGTTTGGTCTTACAAATGCTCAAAATAAACAAACTTCAGATGTGTGACTTTTTCTCCCCAGAACAAAAATAAACTTCCACAACGCTGAAGCAGTTTCTTCATTTCTTTCCCTTGCATTAAAAATGGAGGCAAGGTGTTATGTAAAGGACTTGTTGCATAAACCCCAGTGACTCACCATCTGGGTGAACATCACATTCCCAGATACTAGCCTCTGACACCAGGAGGTCTGGTAGGCTGAATAAGATAATTTGTAGCAGTACCTTGCTGCTCCATTTAAAACATGGCTTGCATAACTCATTCTTCTGATGAGATCTTTACTCTGGAAAAGCAAACAGGTATCCATGTATTCTGCTGAGAGCCTGTAGCGTGTTGCTACTGGCTTTACCTGGCAGTTTGGGCCAAGTGTTGGTTGTGCTCCATCACACTGATGATGGAACAAAGTATTCTTCAGAGCTGATCCTACCTATGGAAGTAAGAGGAGTCAGAAAAGAAGGGGTGCAGGCCTGTGTTTGCATTTCCAGCCCAGCACTCTGCCCAAAGCATCTGTCACAGAATCGTTGAATGATTTGGGTTGGAAGAGACCTTAAAGGTCACCTAGTTCCAACCCTCAGTGCCATGGGCAGGGACACCTCCCACTAGACCAGGGTGCTCAAAGCCCCATCCACCCTGACCTCCAACACTTCCAGGGAGGGGGCATCCACAGCTTCCCTGGGCAATCTGTTCCAGTGTCTCACCACTCTCACAGTAAAGAATTTCTTCCTTATATCTAATCTAAACCTACCATCTTGCAATTTAAAATCCCTGATAAAGAGTCTCTCACAATCTCTCCTGCAGGCCCACTTTAAGTACTAGAAAGCTGCAATAAGGTCTCCCCAGAGCCTTCTCTTCCCCAGGCTGAACAACCCCAACTCTCTCAGCCTGTCCTCACAGGGGAGGTGCTCCAGCTGTCTCCTGAATTTTCTTCAAGCCACTGTGTTTGGATCTGTAGGTCCACTTTTTTTTCCATCTTTTCCAGCCCTTTCTTTTTCTCTCACAGCAGAGACAGAACACAAAAGCATCTTTGTCCTGTGCTGCACACATGCCAACCATGCAGGTGGAGGTCCCTGTTTCAGCTGTCTAAGGCCACAGGACAGCATGGTCCTCATGGGACTGCCCCGTCCTGATTTGCAAACCCATATAGAAGTGGCTCAACTCTCAGATTAATTGGAAAAGCTTTGGGATATGTGAGCAAGGCTGGTTGCTATTTTCCAAGCCTTTATATTTCAGATAATACTTTTGGCCTGGAAAGGTCACTGAAAATAGCATTGAGATGGCCTCAAGGCTGGGGAAGGAACCTCCCACCCACTCTCCTGTAGGACTACAACTGCTTCTCACCTCTGTCTTGAACGAGCACTGCCTAGCCCATAACACTATAAATTATCTGCCACGTTGGGCCAAGTCTTGCTCAGTTCAAACCCTTGGCATAACTCCCCATGTGAGTGGGTGTCCCTCAGCAGCACTGAGGTCATTACTGAAGCTATTTAAACACTTTCCACTCCTCTTCCTGCTCCCCTCTCCACTCTCCAAACCCATCTCCCCTTCCCAAGCTATATTAAGATCATATGCAGAAAATCCAACACATTATCCTCAGGATTAGGCAGCATTAGCAGAGTGACCTAACACGTTGCTGCTGTGTTTGTGTCAGGGACACGTTTATTCTCCGCAGGCACTAGATGTTCTCAGCCATTCCCTGTGCAGGGAAGGTGAGCAGCATACCAAAACCATGCATTTAGAAGCTGTGGAACAGTTTAACTACAGATACATTAAGGAATTTGCCTCAGGAATGTAAACAGATCCAGAAGGTTTTTGTGAGCCAAGGCAATTAATTTTAACAGAGTTCTCTTGCGTGCACACACACGTGTACACACATACCTGTTCACACCCTTCTGCCTGCAATCCTACAGAAATATACAACAAAAGCAATATTTCTAAGGTGCTAATAATAGCAAATGCTCTTGCCCCAGAGATGGAAACTTCATACTTTTTTGGGGTGCAGTGGGAGGTCACTCACTGGTCAAACAAGGAGGTGTCCATTCATCATAGAATATTCAAGGATGACCTGGGCTTGGCTGCAGTGCATGAAAAGTGTACACAAAATATATCTCTGAGAAGGTTAATATGGTTAAATAAATTTGTCATGACAAAGAACAGCTTGACCTCAGGAAAGAAAAATAAAATCTATTCTTGTCAGGCATTTATTGGAGCCTTGGGTCATCTTAATCTTCCAGTGCAAATTGTTTGCTCCCTGGATTTTTGTGCAGCTCTCAGACACCTAAATGAATTTTTTTTTTTTTTGCATGGCATGGCCTGCTCAGTCAATTCTAGTCTTAAGCTCTGCCATACTCTCCTTTCAAGCTTAGACTAAAAGTCTACCTAAAATTTTTGCATGAGCCTTTGGCAAAAAAAGATCAAGGCATATAAACCAAAACTTCAGTAACTGTAGATGTCCAATACCCCTGAGCACCATCCAGTTAAACAGTGCACCAATCACCTTCTGCACATACACTCAGCTGCCCTGCCCAAGCAGTCAGGCACCTATTCCTCCATGCTCACCTGAGGTCTTGGCACTGTGTTGAGAACCACCTCAGTCCCCTGAAGGTCTTGTTCCATCTTGTGTGCTAGGCAAGACTTCCATTACCCTGGAAAAATCAAGCCCTCTCAACACCAAAGTATAGCCACTCTTTTTAAAAAGTGATTACCAATGCTCTTGGTGTCAACCTTTTACATAACAATCAATGATTAAATTATTAATAATAACTAAATGATTAATAATAATTAATTGTCCAAGAAATGGGGGCTCATAAGTCCCAGGCAAGGTTTGACCTTGGCTGGTTCAAATCAGCAAATGCCAGGACAACATGTGATACTGCATCAAGCCTTAGTGTCAAAGGACAGAGTGGAAGGAGCACATCTAACTCCAGTGTGTTCAAACAGAAGGAATTAGCCAGTGTTCTGGTCAAAATGTAGAGACCATTTCCACCAAATCCTGATCCAAAGCAGATGTCACCCCAGCCAGTGCTTTCTGGGGAGCCTTCAGTCACCAAGAAACCATGCTGGAAAAGTCTACTAAGTTTACACACCCCAAAAGTAGAAGAGTCTTTTTTTGGTTTTTTTTGGAGACTTACCTGGTTATAGCCCACAGGTCCTTTATTGGATGGAGTGGGATTGGATAGAAATGGATTGCATTGGACTAGGTAGGATCAAAAACAAATTCTCAATTTATTTTTATAGAAACTGAACTTAAGCAAAAACTGCAGGGAGGGATGGCACTCATTTATGAAACTCTGCTCTGGGGATGAACTTTCCATTTTCAAAGTCTAGTTGAAATCAAAATTTTCTGCAGTCTAAGTGTCTGGGGTATGAGGGATTTTCAAGCATATTTAGATGAAGAAATTCAAATTTCAGGATATTTGCTCTGATGTAGAGATTTCTCTGTTGAAATACAGTATCAAAATAATTCCATATAGACTCATAATTTCAGTTAATGTCCATCTAAAATTTTAATTTGGCCATTTGAATTCATACCATGCTTTAATTTTACTCTTTTTCACTAGTGGACTAGAGAGGCCTTTGTTTAATATACTTGGAATGAAAGCTATTAAAACAAAATGTACTTAGAGACTAAATGTATTGTCAAAACCCAATGGGTTTTGATAAGAATCGTTTGGAGACTGTTCCTAAAACATAACACACCGCTAATTACCAAACTGCCATTCTTTCCTTCACATTTGTTCATATTCTTAAAAGTTTTGTGTTAAGAAAGTTCTTGTTTATTTGCAACCTGAGATAAATTACAGGAACGTCTTACTCTGATTTTGTCCAGGTAAAGGCTTCCAATTTTTTATCTTTTTTTAAACTTTAATGATTTATATTTAGTGTTTGGTGTATTTTTGTAGAGGGGGCATCAAAAAAAACTCTCATCTCAAGCAACCATGCAAATACCTTACAAAGAGAGTGGGTGAGGCAGGGAATTCTGCATTCCCTGCAAAAAGGAGGGGCAGAAAAATGCTTCTGAAGGACTCTCAGCAGCTTAATTCTAGCCACTTATCTCACTGTGACTTTGGCAGGAGATTTCCCTAACAGACCCCTCCCAGAAGGCACCAGACCAAATTCTTAGCAGCCCTTCACAGGTATGTCCCACAGACACCCAGCCCTGCAGCAGCCAGGGTGCTGCACGAGGATGGTACTTGGAGGCACATGTAGGTGTGAGTGATGCTGCAATTCCAGCACCTCCACAGCAGCTAGATGGACATTTTCATCCCATGGTCAACACACAGAAGCTCATCTACTTTTTTGTGAGTGGTGGGCAGTATTGCACTTAGAACAGCAACTGAAATAGGCTGGGGTATTTCAGATGAAAGTTTCCATGCAGAGACAGAAAAAATCCATGCACAAAGACAGACCAGTCCAACTTCTGCCAGCCTCACTCAGGCAGATTCTATTCTATCTTGGCAGCAGCAATACAGGCACAAACAAATATCAGTATCATTGCTGGAGCTTCTCTTTTATTTTTTTTTTTTTCAAATTTTATGAAAGAGACGCTTGGTTGCTTTAGGAGATAATTGGAGCCTGTGGCCAATTGGATCCTGATTTTTAATTTGTACTGAGGCCATAACTCACAGTCCCAGTCACAGCCCAGGGTCTCGCTCTCCCAGTTGTGACAAAAATGCTGAAGTATGGTACCCCTTGGCTGGCACACTGTGGTTCTTCACCCTGGACACAGAGCAGGGCCTGGTGGGCTCCACTCTGTTCTCTCCATGTGAGATGCTCAGACATTTTAAGCCAGAGTAGGCAAAGGCTCTCCTCATATCTCTGGTAAGCCCGCTGCTAGGTCTCACTGTAATATCTGCTCCCATAAGAGGGGTTCAGATTATCTCTCCCTCTAGTTCATAAAAGGACACTAAAAAATGGGATTACCCAATTTTGCCTACCTAAACATGTGATATTTAATGCAAACTAATCTTATACCCTCCCTTTGTAATCAGTGGAGAAAACAAACACATGGGAGGACAATTCAACCCCTCTTAGACACTCCTTTAAAGATGGGATGGATTATTTTGCATAGGTGCTTTGCATTGCCTGAAAGTGACTGATTTGACTCTTAGAAGAGATGAATTCCACTTCTAAATCCCACAGGATGAAGTCCAAAAAAAGAAATAAAAAATGCCCAGCTACTGTCATTTCTCCCAGCTCTGCGTTGCAACTCAGCTGTTTCAGCAGTATATGGGAAAAACATCTGACCCTGTGTCAGCTATCAACCTCACAACTCCCCCACACCCGTGCCCTGGGAAGGGCTGAGCCCTTTTCCTCTGCGTGAAATTTTGCTGAGTGTATATTTATAGCTGTTATTCATTAAAGAGATCCACCTGACCAGAGGCTGCCCCAGTTCATTCCTGGCACTCTTTGGTGGAGGGAGGGTTTATAGTTCCCGAGCTGTTTATTTCACCTGCAGCAAAAGTCTGACTTCGGGATTGTGCAACCACAGTTTACAGTGGCTACCAGTATTTTTTAAAGCTTAGATGTCTTTACAGTTTATTGATTATAAACACAAGAGAAAACCACAGTCCAAGTGCCAAGAGACACTCAAAATAATTGTTCTGTGCCTGAAGACACGTAGAATTCCTGGCACTTTATGCTTTCCATGTTGTGTCTGCTGTCCCACTTAAACTTCTGCCTGGAAGGGGCTCGGTGTAATTTCACACCTAAGCCCCATCAAGATCCACCATGTGGGCAGCTCTTTGCTCTTCTCAGCAGTGGGGTTTGGCCGTGCAGGAGACAGCCACACATCAGCAGGTTGCATTGAGACTTGCCCAGCCTCTCTGTGGTTGATCCTGCAATTTTGCCCTGTGACATTTCTGGAACATTCCAGTTTCCTAGAGCTTGACTCTGCCCCTTTCCTGATGTCCATTCCACTTCTTGCTACTTTGTTTTGCTCTTCCCTCCCCTTCATTTCTTTGCTCTGTTTGTTTTCCATAAAAAAAAACCCCATGAATTATCACTTTGAAGCATCTCTCTCTTCTGGCTTGCTTAGATTTGATGCCAGCCTAAAAAGCCGGTCAAACATTGCTGAAATTAATCACATCCAAACTGGCACAGCTCTTTAATCAGAAGCCCACTGATTAATGTGATCTAGTCTCGTGTCCCTGTTTTCTTCAGAAGAGTTCACCCCTGCTCAGAGTGTATTTTAATTAGTAGTCTACAGTATATTCCCTTGTAGAACTGCTGCAATTATGTTTAATCAGGAACACTGTACATGCAAGAATTAATTAACATTAAAACAAAGAGGGCTTGACATTGTGATTCATTGGTTGGGTAGCCTTTGGTCTGCTATTTGGCTATTTCATCTTCTATAGTCTGTGAAGCAATTCATTCTGGGAAGCTGGGTCAGTGTGTCAGGACTCTTGGTTTCCATTCCAGTGTTACCAGTATTTAATTTAACAACCAAGATCCCCATTTAAGGACACCCCAAGTCTGTTGTGAAGGCCTTCAGTGGCTGCTGAAGCCAAAAGAGCTCATCTAGGGTGGAAGGTGACATTGTGGGATGTGGTTAAGCTGCTGAACAGCTGGAGGAGAGGTGAGGTTTGCCAGAGTGGCAATGTTATCTGCTCACCACGCAGAGAATATTTGTGTTGCCAGTGCATGCAGACCACAGCAATCACACCCGAATATGGGCGAGTGGCACAGTCATCACATCTCAGCTGGGATACAGGGCATGTCTTTGGCTGCTGTCTGCAAGTGCTGCTCCTGTACCTAAAATGAACCTGTCACCTGAAGTTTTAAACAGCATATCCAAACCATTTTTATCCTGTTTTGAGAAATCATAGAGTCATGGAGTGGTTTGATTTGGAATAGACCTTAAAGATCATCCAGTTCCAATTCCTCTGCCATGGGCAGGGACACCTCCCACTAGACCAGGGTGCTCAAAACCCCAGCCAACCTGGCCTTCAACACTTCCAGGCATAGGGCATCCACAACTTCCCTGGGCAACCCATTACCATGTCTTACCACTCCCATAGTGAAAAACTTCTTCCTAATATCTAATCTAAATCTACTCTCAGTTTTAAACCATTACCCCTTGTCCTGTCACTGCACTCTCTGATAGAGTCCAGGTAGATGACATCAGTTTCTCTTCCCTTACCCACCAATGCTGTAACCCCATTGTAGCAGGCCACAGATTTACCCAGCACAATTTGCCCTTAGTGAAGCCATGTTGTCTGTCACTAATGACCTCCTTATTTTCCATTTGTCCTGTAATAGTTTCCAGGAGAATTTTCTCCATGGTCTTGCCAGGTACAGAGGTGAGACTGACTGGCCTGTCGTTCCCTAGGTCTTCTTTTTTCTCCCTTTTTAAAAATGAGGGTTATGTTTCCCCTTTCCTAGTCAGTGGGAACTTCACTGGATGTATGTACCAGAGAACAGTTTTGTTCTTTGAAAGAGGAAGAAGTGTCCAAGGCACCTGCAGTTCACTTCGTCCATGAACTCTGATACGAACACTCAGTATGTAGCTGGAAGGTAGAACAGAATAATGGGCTCTTGACAATTTCCAAAGAAAAGTAAAAAGTGGAATAGGCTTTTTCCTTCTTTCATTAAAAAGAAAATTTAAATAACGTCTTGCCAGCAAAAATAATTGCAAACCTGTAGGGAGGACTATGATAAAAACAAGCATCTCAGATTCCTTGTGGCCTGCCTAAAACAATAATCTTTCCTTAATCTTCATTAAAAAAGTATGGGGAGCAAAATCCAACAGAAACAGAATTACATAGTGATGCTTCTTGTAACAAATAGATTAGAGTGACTGCTTCCAAGTTATGAGATTGCTTCACAGGAGGTGGTCTTCTTATCGATGCCTGACACTGTCTAGCCTGGTATGGTTCTTAGAGCTATGTTCTGATGATTGAGGTAAGTTCAAACATTTAGATCTTTTAAAAACATAAAAGTAAAGAGCTCATAATGTTTCACGTCCTCTTGCACACATCATATAGCAAATATTATTGATTTGTTTTCACTCCCCTGGTACAGTGATTGAAATGCTGTCAGTCAGCCACTGCATCTCCCATTGACACTAATATTTCTCCCCATGGTATCTGGAACTTGCAGCCAACATTCGTATCCTTTGTATTATTAGTTCTGAATAGTCAATGTATTTTGTACTCATTTATGGCTCCTCTTTGATGCTCTGAAGGTTCTAGGAAGGTAGGTAACTGTCAAAGGACTGAACAAATTCAACCTGTGAGCAGCAGCCAGCCCCATCCACACAGCTCTGGTTTACAGATTGATGTGATCCACCATCTTCATTGCATCCCTCACATAAATCCAACCTGTTTGCTTTAACTAGCCTGAACAGCACTGGTAATAAACAGCAGTCTCTGTGTCACATTGCTCTTCATGCTTTTCTTCACTCAGATGGGTTCTGTTAGCTTAGACCTTGCTGTCCTGCTCTCAGCAGCACTCCCGTAATCATCTGTGAAAGAGCTTAAGTGGACGGCCAGTTTCAATCCTCAGAGATATCCTCGGGCTGATCATAAATGCACTATTGTAGGACACATACAACATAATCCTGACAAGCAGATCCGGGCCCTAAATTTATCTATATTTTCTTTTTTTTTTTTTTTAATAATGTCATGAAAATTACTCTGAGATTCCAGAATTGAAAATAAAGCATTTTGCTAGTTAAGAAGACAAAACTACTGAAAATATTTAATCAAAAACATGTGGAGAGGGAGGGGGAAAAGGGAGGTTTTATGAAACCTTTTCACTGGAAAAAAAATGTATTTAGCTTTACTAATAATAATACCTCCACAGACATGTGCTCACTTTTCAGGAACCAGCAAAGAGAGAAGGGTGTAAGCAAGCAGGAGCACCACCAGCCCTCCCCTCCCTCAGTGGGAAGATTTGTGTGTGATGGGAGGTTTGCAATGCCCAGATGGGTTTTGCCATTGCTCAGAGCAACAGCTGCCTTCTCCTGAGCACACAGGCAGCCAAAGTGTGGCTACTCTTAATGACAATTTGGCAAGAGGAACTTGGTAGATAGAGGCTGAATTGTCCTGTTTACTCACAACCTATTCAGCAGCCTCCTGCCAGCCCTAGCTGACCTGGCTGTCCAAGACATCAGAAGGGGAACAGTGTTTGCAGCAGCCATGGGTCCACTACTCACATCTCCAAACAGAGCATCTCTGGTCATCGTTCAGCACTGGTGGATGTTTTCTGGGGTGCTCTGCTTGGTGCACCTCTCTGGTGACCTCTCCATCTCTCTCCTGAGCCATCAGTCCTCACACCCTTTCCCTTTTGCTGCGTTTGTCCCCTGTAATTAGCAGTTTTTCTCAGCCTTGGTTACCATGCAGAAGGGTTTGATGGAAGGTCCCAAAGGACCCACTGTGGCACGTCAGACACAGAGCCATGTGGCAAGGCACACATGTGACAGGTGGGCTCATGCAATGGGCTTGTTTGGAAGGGGTGGGTCTCACGTGAAGGGGTAGGTCTCCAGGTGGGAGAGAAGACATTCTACATGTGACCATCTACCCGATTGGTCAGGCATGACTCCCCGGGGTGGCTGATGACCTGATGACAGGCTCCATTGGCTTGGCAGGCAGGATGAAAGGGCAGGAACAGGGCAGAGTCCTGCGGTGCGCAGTGGAGTATGGGGTGCTGTGAGGGCAAAGCCCGTAATCCTGGCCCAGGATGTGAGATTTGATCACATTTGATTTGTGGAAGATGAGAAAGACTTGAGGACCACCAACATGCAAGTGTTTCTACAGAACAGAGCATCTGCTGAGAAACCTCCATGTGCACAGTCCTATTTTTACAATGTGTATTTTGCATGGACACAGACGTTTGCTAACAAACCACAGCTGCCTTCTAGACTGACACTTACTGATGTGTGGCTCTTCCAAGAGTCTTTGGTAGGATTTGTGCATTTTAAAGTGAAGCAGTCCCAGATCTTTTTCTCCTTTTGTGGAGAAATTGTGGTGAAAATATGCATTAGTAGTGAGGTCTTCTTTTTGCCAAACTTAGCAGGATCTCCCTTTCAGTTGTGTTCATGCATTTGTATTTGCATGTGAAATGTGATCACAATACATGTTCAAGATAAGAGACCAAGCTACTGATGTCCAAATTACTAGCTTTGACTGGTTAATAAGTACCTACATGACAAACAGCAAAGTCTGACAAAAAGGACTGTTACATATGAAAAAAATAGAAGCAAACAATAAGTATGGGATGAGAACAATAAGGTGCTGAAACGAACTGTCACACTTTCCACCTCACCTTCCTAAGCAAAATTAGGCAGCTCGGGTGCTGGGTGATCAGACCCAGGAGGACAGGCTTTTCCATCAAACTGTGTGGAAACAGGGATGGGGCAAGCTGGGACCACTTCTGTTTTTTCACACTGACCTGGCATTTTGGCTCTAAAACCTTTCCAGTTATTGGGAACGCTGCTAAATTTCAGGTCATCGAACTGAAATTTTTCACGTTGCTTCCATGCCTTAAAGGAGTCTGAACCTTAAGGTTTGAGTCTTAAGACTTTTTGCTTGTTTTTCTTGTGGTTTTAGGTTCACTTTGAGTTTCTCGTAGAAGTTGAGAAGCCAAAATTATTCTCAAAGGCTTCAAAAAGAGAAGGAAGAAAAGGAACAGAAAGAGAACAGGGAGGGATAGGCCTGTCACCCACAGAAAAGGAAGACACCATCAAAACACAAAAATAAGAAAGGTGACCACAGTGCAGTCAAGAACTTTCCACAAGAGGAGGCTGAGAAGAAACATGGAGTGAGATAGAGAAAGATGAGATCCTCCAGCTCTCCTGGGGCAACAGGGCTAGAGAAAGATGAGATCCTCCATCCTCCAGCTCTCCTGGGGCAACAGGGAAGATGAGGCTCATGAAGAACAGAAATGACTGGTCCTATTTCTTGTAAACGAATCAATATCTAGTTGCAACATTCCCCTACAGCAAAGACTGCATTAACATTAGGAAATAAAGTTAACCTACTTAAACTGAGAGGCAAAAGAATGTGTGCCCTGGGCCTACAGCGAAAAGGAGAATGTGGGAATAATAAAGTCTTTGTTGTCTGCTCCAGCATGGATGTGTAAGATGATCTTGAGAAATCCATCTGCAAAACAAAACCATAACCAAAAAATTGCAGTATCTCACAGGAGGGCTGTGAGGCTGTGTAGTTGCCAGTTTTCAGTTACTACCATGATAAACTCTCTAGGATAGCTTAAACAATCATTTTCTCACATTTGTTCTATACATATTGTTACCAGAACTGTTTTGGAAGTTGCCTGACCCTATGGCCTTCACACCACAGCAGCTGTACCATGCTGATTGCTTTTGTGAGACCGCAGGATGGCTTTTGTGAGGGCTGTGGTCTCCTGGTAACTCTGGAGAAGATCTAAAAAGCTGAGGTGGACTCACTGAAACCCTCACATGGTCCCTTTGTTACAGAGCACCCAGTCCTGACCAGGAAAACCTTGCCAGCATGTGCAAATTGCTGCTTATTCTGCAGGAACAAAACCTGCTGAAGCACAGAGGTCTGCAACAATGCTGAAGACTCTTCTCTGGGATCTGTGTGACTTCTGACAGTGACCACAGGCTTGAGGCACTTCACAAGCCCCCTTTTCCCTGGCTGTAAGGGAAAATCTGGCAAACAGCCTTACTAGCTGGTGAGAGGGCTGGAAAACATGCCTGATGAAGCCCGGCTGAGGGAACTGGGGTTGTTCAGTCTGGAGAAGAGGAGACTGAGAGGTGACTTTTTGGCTCTGTACAACTACCTAAAAGGAGGTTGTAGTGAGGCTGGTGTTGGTCTCTTCTCCCAAATTACTGATGATAGGATGAAGGGAAATGGCCTCTAACTTGTATCAGGGGAGGTTTCAGTTGGATATTATGAAGAATTTCTTCACTGAGAGAGTGGTTAGACACTGGAACAGGCTGCCCAGGGAGGTGGTGGAGTCATCATCCCTGGAGGTGTTCAAACAATGAGCAGATGTAGCACTGGAGGGTATGGTCTAGTGATTAGGGAAATGTTGGGAGGAAGCTTGGACTTGAGGATACTAGAGGTCCTTTCCAACCACAGTGATTCTATGACTGTACCTGGGCCAGAAGGACACACAGAGACCTCATGTTAAGACACTAGTGGTGTAAAGGAACTTCTCAGATGCCTTCTGCATGGGAGTTTGCCTGCTGCTAAGTGTAACTGCTTTAGTTAAAACCTTCCTGGGATGGAGCCTATCCCTTTTCCCTCCCCCATTAGGGCAGGGCCTGACCCTTCCCTCAAAAGGCGTCGCTGGTGACGAGATTTCCAGCTGAAAGTGGGATTCAGTCCCTTTGTTCAGGAACAGAAACAAAACATGCTTCATTGCACCTCATGAATTCTTTCAACATAAGCATCTTCAGTTATGTGTTTCAGTAGCTGCACGTATGTGTCTGTCACCACGGGAAGGGAGAAAAGAATTTCCACCAATGTGAAAGTGTGGGTGCTCCCTTTCATCCTGACCTCATTGTTACACAAATGAACTGCCTGTAAAAGTACATTTATTTGTGCCTCCAGAAGAGGCTGTTTTCACCTCTGTCTCAGTTTACACTTTAAGTAGTAACCTTCTTTTTACAGGCTCCATGAATGAAGGGGAATAATCTTAATTTCAGTTAGTAAAATTGCTTTGTAGGTATGTGGGTGTGTGAAAATAATACAGTATCTTATTTCAAACCTCACGGGGTTTCAGCAATTATGCCTTTAACAGAAAATCTCAACTCAACAGCCTTATGATGTCTAACTCCTGGGAACCAGAGTAAGGGGAAATGAAACATCCATCTTTGAGTTTAATGGTGTAAAAATACATGTGTAGGTAACTGCCATTACACGTGTAACTCCCTCCTGCTGCAATACAGATCCCAAAAGGCTCACCTCTCCCAGACAAGGTAAAGGTAGATCCCCCAGCCCCTGCTTGCTTGTATCAGCCTGCATGGGGATATTGCACGTGGGGAGGAGGGAGGGCTGTGCCTGTGCTGTGTGTGGGCAGAGGCTTCCAGGTGCACAGCAGCACCTCCCAGGTGAGGAAAGCCTCACCCACCTCTCAACACGCCTTTCTTCTTCGGGGCTGCTCCCTAATCATCCCACCCTTCTCCAGCTTCTGGTCCCTTTTTTATTTTTTCTTGGTGAAGGCTATGCAAATGCTGCTCTGAGTCATGGCTGCTGTGATAGGAGTGTGATCCCTGCGGGAAGAGCAGTGCAGTTCTGCTTTACGTGATTGTCTGCACGTCCCTTGGCAGGCAGCAAGTATGTCTCCCAAACCACAGCTCCTGTGTCTAATCACTTCCACTCCAAACTCTTCAGGCTGAGTTAGGGACAATATAATAACCAGTTTCTTGCAGGCAACTGGGCAATGGTCCAGCCAAAAAGTTCAGTGAATCTCCTGGCTGACGTCTAACTCATCTAAAGTTCAGGTACACAAATAATTTCCTATGGTTTCTTAGCAGAGGTAAGATTCAGAGAGACACGATCTTCTCAGGCTCTCCTGCACTTGCCTTTGCAGGATATCCTGGCCCAAAATTTGGAGGGAGTAGTACTGACAGCGTAGATTAGGTGGTAAGAAAGGGGATCTGCCCACTTTTGAAGAGAAAGGACTTGCATTTGTAAACCAGACCAGCATCATTTGAAATGACAATTTGTTGGCAGTAGATAACATTGCATTCAGGCTGGCAGAGACTTCACATTCTTCCAGTCCTGAACTGCTGTTTGTAGATGTTTGCACAGAGCCCAGTATAATGTGATCTGGTCCCAGTTAAGGCCAGTTGTAGTGCACATGGTAAAAGGCATGGGGAAATGACAGCAAATAGTAGACAACACAGCCATTGGGGCAAAAACTGGTCCCATAGCCTAAGCTGGAGAATCACCAGTCAGACAGGGAAGAGGACTAAAATGAACTGAAAGAGAATCCATCCTCCCTTCTTTCCTTCCTGAAAAGCAGCTCATCAATCCCATGTGATGAGAGTCTCTAGAGTAGTGTCTTTTCCTATAAAAAACAACTTTGGTCACTTTATAATCTTCCTATTTAAAAGTGGGTTAGTATTAAAAGTGTTTCTCTTTGATTTTCTGCTTGCTGATCCATTTGCTTGGTTTCTTCATTTAAAAGTTTTTGCTTGCTTAGGAGTAGATCTTGTGACTTTTGCCCAACTAAAGAGAAACAGTTATGCCATATTTTTCTCTGTCAGTAGTGAGGGGATGGAGGAGGAAAGATTGGGAGAGGACAGTATTTTTCATTTTGCTTAGGCCACATACTACAGTGGTTTGCAGTACCTGTTTACAGGCAGAACTGGCCAGTTTGCTGGCACATGAGTCACTGCTTGCAGACTCCATGCACAGCTGTTAACCATGCCTTTAACCTGACAGGGGCAAGAAGAGACAGGCATTGCAAAGTCCTGTTGGGATAAACTGAGGAACAAGCAAAGCCATAACACAACTCAACAGGAGTCATTTATAATTCACCAAGTAGCTCAACACAAGGGCTTGGGCTGGAGCAACAACAGGTTGAAGGGCTACTTGCTCCGACTTCTTCCCTTAAATGGGGGCACATAGACCCATGTGTAACTAATGGGCTTGCTGTTGATACTCCTTTGGGAAGCCTTGTTGTTCTCTACAACTACCTGCAAAGAAGTTGTAGGGAGGTGGGTGTTGGTCTCTTCTCCCAAGTAGCAAGTGATAGGAGAAAAGAAAATGGCCTCAAGTTGCATTGGGGGGAGTGTTAAATTGGGCATTGGGAAAAATTGGACATTGGGAAAAATTTGTTCACCAAAAGGGTTGTCAAGCATTGAAACACACTGCCCAGGGAAGTAGTTGAATCGCCATATCTGGAGATATTTGAAAGACATGTAGTTATTGTGCTTAGTGACCTGGTTTAAAGGAGGACTTTATGGTTGGACTCAATCTTAAAAGTCTTTTCCAACTGAAATGATTCTAGGATTCTATGAATGCAGGTGCAGGCCAGCAGAGTAGGATGGAGGTGAGTTAGTGGAGAAAATAACTAATTCACTACTCATCAACTACAAAAAGGGAATGAAGTAAGTCCAAAGATTCAGCAAAAGATCCTGGAAAACTAGTTGTAAAAGCCCATTGCTGCTTCTCCACACCAGGTAGGGGATGGCTGTCTGTGGAAGTAATTTTATTTAAGGAATTGCTGGACATTACAGCCAAGGAGGCTTCTTTTATAATGATTTTTTTTTTAAATATTCCATAGTGACTGAAGTTGGTATGCCTTTTGGGATGGAGTAGAGAGTGCAAGTGAACCTGGTTTGGGTTACAAACAGTTTTGACTAGATGAAGGGCCAATATTAGTCTGTGGCAGCACATACAGATGTGGGTCTGTGCATGCATCTGACTGGAGCACCCTGCCTCGGGCAGCCCTGCTTTGCTTTGCTCTGCTGGCACAGATGTCTGTTGTTGAACAGATGTCGTCTTGTAAGCTCCCCTAAGCAGCCCCATTTTCCAATCAGAATTGTAACTGGAATTATGTATAGAAGATAATTGCAGCGTTTATAAAAGGGGAGTCTAAAAAACTGGCCTTGCAGCTCAGCGAATTGAGGTCACCCAACAAGCTGCTGCCCTCCCCTCCTGCTCTTTTCCCCAAAAAGCGAGATGACTTTGATTAGAGTCCACGCCGAATAGATACCGTTGGCATTACGAGCCAGGCAAGACAGCTAGGAGACTTTTGTCACTAACTTATTGTTTGACCAGAGAACAAACCAATGCTTACCGTATCATCAAACAGGTAATGGTCTCTCGTGCAATTATAGCAAATTATTATAATAGTTATTATAATAATTTATAGATATTTGTCCCTTCATCCAGCTCCTTCGTCATGTTTTTTGCTGTCTGCTCTGTGACTGTCTTGTTGAGATCATGAGCATTTTGGGCAGGGACTGTCTGTGTCATATGCAGTGCTGGTCACCTTACTCATGCCTAACAAGCAAGGTTCTGCTGCTGGTAATTATATTGTATCACTGGAATCAGCTAATAACAGAAGAAAAAAATATGTAGCATCCTGATCTGTATATAATAACTGTCAGGAATCACAATATTATTTTCCCTGCCCTTTCAAGAACTATACAAATATGTAAATACATCAGGACTGGATTGTCTATGCAGTGGTCCAAGGAGGCATTGGCAATTAGTTCAGGCCTCAGCTTGTTAGATGCAGTGGCCCTGCTAGTCAGCAGGGGTAAATCAATATAAAATAGCTGTTGAAAATATAACCTACAGATTGAAGAGAGCTGTTTCTGAAGCCAAGAAATAAATTTTGGATATAAAACTGCCTGGGGGGAAAAAAAAAAAAAAGTGATTTGGATTAAATCTCCAGTCTGCAATGCTAATATAATTATAATTTCAGAAAAAAGAAATCATCAACCTTCTTAGATAAACATCTCTGTGGCAGAGAGAACAGAACTTTTAAATAAAACAGAATGAACCTGTGAGCCAAACAAAAATCTCTTACGAAGCAATCTAGAGTACTTTTCTTCAAACAACTTAAAGGTTTCTCTGTATTTCCCCTTTTCTTCTGTCTTCTAATCATGACAGAGAGCAGATTTGTCTAATATCAGTGCCAGAGCATGGCAGATAGATGAGATATTACACTATAGCCATGCTTGTGGTTTGGCTAAGGTCCACTGTTTTTCTAAGAGCAACAGCTCTATGACTTTTGGTATATAAATCTGATTGCAAAATGTCTCTAGATGCAAAGTACATAAAATTTAATTTTAAGATCTAAATGGGGCAGTGAAGACCCTTGGATAATAGGCCACAAAACTAAAATGTGCAACCAGAGACTTTGCTTCAGTCTCAGCTCCTCAAAGATTCTGCAGTGGCAGAAATTATGTCCACCCAAAGTTCAATGCAATAATTGGATCCATGTCAATACAGAACAACAGAAGTACTTCATGCTCAAGAAATAGATTTTGTTGTTGCACTCTATACAGTGAAAATTTTTCATAGATATATTTATGGGTATTTAAGAACATCCATATATACTATACACACCAGCACACACAAAATAGATGTATATATCTGTAAGGAACAAACATGTAAACTTTGAGAAATGATGTCTTCATCATCTTGGTAGCTTTTCCATTTCTTTAAACTATAATTTCAATGTAGGTCATTTGCACACTTTTGACCTTCACCTCATAAGCAGTCAGAGCAGTAAGGTTAAACCAGATGATTTTGTTGCCCACTTTACACAATCTGGTAAAGGGTGATGCTGGTAAAAGGGTAAGTGGTATTCCAAAATCCTGGAAAGCCAGCAGGATGGTGGATGAGTTGTGAAAGCCCAGTGGTCTCAGCAGAAGCAGATGAGCTGGCAGGTGAGCAGGAGTCCATCAAGACAGATCCCTGCAGCTTTTTGTGTGTCCATGGAGAGTTTTGGGTTGATGCTATAAAGCTCTGTGTAGCCCACTGTGAGACAGATGTGAGGGGTGAGCACCCTTAAAATCCTTGTGAAATCCTCTAAGATCTACAGGTGACATAAGGGATCTTTTTCTCCTAAGATCAGAGGGAGCTGGGGCTGGGATTTCCCCCATGCCTGTTGCTACAGACAGCAAGCAGTTACAGAAGTCAAGGAGTCAAAAATGTGAATAACAGTAATCACAAAATCAGTGATAAAAGAAGGCTGTGTTTGTGATGTACAGCAGTTTTGGAATCATGGAGTATTTTAGTTTTACAGCAATTCCAACACTTTCAGAGCTGGCAAGGCTTCCCCTTGGTCAGTACGGTGGTTGCCTCCCAGGCTGACAGAGGAGCCAAAGCAAGAACCAGTTCTGCCAGGCCCCCGCCCCAGAGCTGGTGCTGGAGTGGGCTGGTTGCTCTTGGCAGGGCTGGTTTCCTTCTGCTGTGGTGTCCTGGGAAGTGAAATTACTTTAAGCAAGTGAGAAGGGAGATCAGTTCTCCTGCTTGAGACAGAAGAGAAACCTTCCCTCCCTATGCACATGGCCATCCAAACTGTCTTCTAGAGATGTTGGGCAACTTCCATTTCCTGAATCAGTGAGGCTGTTGAGATGACTGTCAGTGAAATCCCATCTGTGGTTCATTGCATTTCCCTCCCAGAGGTGTGGTGCTGGGTGAAAACCCCTGAAGGTGCATATGTCTCTGCAAACCTGCTCTTTAAGACAGGAGGGCTCAACAGGAGGCAACCAGCAAGGAATCAGAAAGGAATCAGTCCCAGGCTGGCCATCCATAGTCAGACAGAAAGGGCTGGCCTCAGATGACAGCCTTGGAATATGTCAAATGTTCCTACTGATGGCCCAAAGAGGCCTGGGAATTATAGTCCCGTGGCCAGGGAACTTGTTGCCCTCCACACGAAGTCACCCTGGACACAATAAAAGCAGCCTCCTCACCAGAGAAGCCAAGGCAATTTAGAAGGGTGAAGGCAGCTCTTAAACATTTGCTTTCTGGAGTCTGACTGCCAGATCTCTTGGGAGAGGTTGGAATCCTCACAAAAATGCTTGACAGGAAGAAACTCCCTAGGAAGGGATTGTTCTGTTTTGTTTTGAACTCAAAGGCCTCCAGTTGACTTGGGACATTGCCACCAGCTACCTAAGGAAAGCCTGAAGTCTTCCTGCACAGGGTGGGGTAAAGTCCTACTGCTGGTGCATAAAAGGCCTTCAGAGACATCACTTTCTCTGGGACATAATCTTCTTTCCACACTATATTTTGTGGTTGAACATGAACAAGGTGGTTTGGTGCTTTTAATGACAAAATTTTACTGAATTTTCCCTCTCCCCTCCAACCTCCCTGTAACTTTTACTCCAGGTTAGCACAAGGTTTTCCCTGGAAGTCACTCTCTATGGACCCCTGCTAGTGCTTTCCCCTCCCCCTCCCATGACACTTTTTAAACAAATAAATGATACAAAAAGGAAACAGAAAACTGGTTTCCCTGCTCAGGGATAGTAGACCTCTTTAGAGGCTTGAGCATCTCCTCTCTCTCACACTCCCTGTTGTTCCTTGAATCTTGCATTTTAGGCAGTACATCCTCAAGGGAAGGGGAGAGACTGTTTTTCTCCCATGCTTTGTTTCCCCTAGTCCCAGCTTTGATGTCTCCTCCCGTGCCCACTACTCCCATTGAGTGTGCCCTCCCCACCAGGGACAGCAGAGTCCTCTTGGGCTAAAGAAGCAGGGATGCTCATCAGTCCCTCTGCAAGCACCCTGACACTGGGACATTGGGCAAAACGTGGACTTGTATTTGTCCAGCTTGGTGCCAAGGCTTGGTGCACAAGGCTGTGGCTGCCACAGCAAGGGGCTCACCAGTGCTGGTGTAGGAGCAGGGTGCTGTGATGCTTCTGTGCTTGCTGCCTGCTGCAGACACCCTCAGAGCTGCAGTCTGCAGGTGTAAAGGCAATTTCATGGAAATCCTGGGCTCCTAAGTATCCAAGTAATTTAGTGGCTCTTTTGTGGATAGCTCCTTGAGTTTAACACCCAATTTCTCTCTAAGGTCTCTTTTGAGGAGTAAAGTACTATTTTGTGATACTGCTGCTAGACTCTCCATGCCTCAGTTTCCTGAAGTATATAATGGAGGTTACAATATTTTCCAGCCGCACAAGTTTATGGTGATGATGCATTTGTTTAAAACACTCAGCTCAAAATGAAGTGAAATGTATTTTCTATGTTTGTGATAAACAACCAGAACTCTGATTATTTTGGTGGTTTACTAAAAGACACTTCTGATCGAAACCCTAGAGCCTTAGCAGCATCTGTAGGAGTCTGCAGATGCATTTTGTACAAAGTGCAGTAAAACAGAGTAGGTACAGTGCTGAGGCTGCCAAAATGCTGATCTAAGTATCAGTTTATTTCAAGAAACCTTCATTAAAGACCAAATCCATGACAATGTGAGAGATTGCAATATGTTCTGATGAAAATGTCCCCTCTCTTTGAAAGGAATACAGTTGATTTGGTTTATTAACCCAGAAATTAAAAATAAACACAGACTGTTTATTTGCAACACCCACAACTCCCAAGGCCACAGCATGAATTGCCCTTAAATTTGACTAGCACTACAAAATCCAACCACAGAAACAGGCAGAAAGGTATAAGCAGAGCTTGCCCTTTTTTTTTTTTTGCTTAGTGAGATGGCAATGGGAAACTGTAAAATGCACCACAGCAATTCAGCTTCAGCGTAGGGCTGGGAGCTTGACCTCTCCATGTCATGGTGTACAAACTGTGCCCATGTCCTATTTAATTGATGTTCTGTTTACTACTCTGTTAAGCACCAGATTTGGAAAGTCTCCAACTGCTGTGGAGGAAGGAACAGTGTCTATTTGCCCCTATTCATTCCTCCACTGCTATGCAGAAGAAGGTAGGATCTGGCTCTCTGTTGGGATTTTAATCATTACTCTTTTAAATGAGTACAGAGCATTTAGGATTTTCTTTCTGCCTGTCACATGCTAAACAACGTTAGGATTGAACTGTGAACAGAGTGAAGTAGTGGTGAACTGCTCTGCTTGCAGTCCTGGAGTCAAAAACTAACTTGTTTCTCATTCAGCAATGCTAAACCATTGAAAACATGCTGCTGACGTATTTTTAAATAATATGTCAGTGAAAGGTTTTGGTTTACTACACGTTAAGCATATCCTCCTTTGAAATAATAAATGTCCTCCCCCCTACCTGAGTGCCCAAGGGAGATTAGCTTTATATTCTCTAACTACAGACAGAATTGGACTTGTGAGCCAAAATAGTTCTGCTTATCAGTGTTTCAGTTTTAGATAACAATACTGTGCTTGCAACAAGCAAGGGTAAATAAATGCATTGACCAGTGATGATTCACATACAGCACCAGGCTGCTCGTGGACAGCTTGTGAATGGAAGGAAAAGCTAAATTTGTTTAATGTATTAATGTGCAGATGTTATCTCTATTTACAGATAGACAAGCTGAAACTCATAAAGATTGAATTGCTTGCCAAGAAAAGGCAGAAAAAGGCAGGTTTGGGGAAAGACTTTGTATCTGCTGTTTCTAAATAATCAGCTCCACCAAGCAGTATCTCCCTTGAATTAATAATTCATTGTTAGGTGTTTGGAAACAAGAAGGATGTTACACTAAAAGATGTCTCCTTGGTATTTTTTTTGACTGTAAAGCATGTGATTTAATATTCTTCCATTTTGGCACTGAGAGAGCCTCTACATGGTAAAAAGCAGCTGTGCCTGGTCTTCATGAGTGATTAAAGGTGAACAATTGATTCACTATTTTTGCTGCAGATCTGTTTGGCAACCATGAAATATGTGAATTGCCTAGTTGTTTTTGTCTCGGTTAATGTAGTGTTTTCAGGATGATAAGTATTTTTATTCACATACTTAGCTCTCTGAGGACCTCTTCTTCTGCCTTAGCTCTGCTATGCTGACCCATCACCTCTCTAAATCTCGTCTTTCACAGGGGAAAGTTTCAGACTCTTTTCATTCATAAAAAGAAGAGAGGGGGAAGAAGTCTTTGATTGTTTTCAACCTATACGTATATCTTCACATCACTGAAAAAAAAAAAACACCCAACCTTCTGGAGTGTCATTAAGCCTTTCCTTTCTGCTGGCAAAGTCTCTGCCTTCTGTCTCTTGGTATTTGACTTTAGAGTTGTATGTTTGGCTCTTCCCAGGTCAGCTTCTATGAGTTATGGTCTCAGCTCTGTGTCCATCTGAGTCTGTCTCCTTCTCTGGGTATGCCAGGTGCCTTCAACAGACATGCTCCACAGCCATCCAGTGTGTAAATGCAGAAGCACTTCCCCAGCAGGTGTTAGAGGCTATCTTCACTGGGGTCTTTAAACTCATCCAAGGAAGGCTTAACTTGGCTTCAGGCAGCCTGGATGCTAACTTTGCTGAGGCACAGGCTCTGATGACAGTCCTGTGGAGAGTGTGATGGTCAGATGCTCGTGAGGATGCTCCATGTGGACTGAGGTGCTTTGTGCTCACACTTATCCCTGAAGCAGCTCTTTAAGAAGGGCACATATAATCCATGTCTTTTGTTTTTGCCTTCATGTCCAGCTTATTTGCGTCTATCTACACACAAACACTGAACAAACTGCATCTGCCCACGAGACCTTATTACTGCTCCTTTTGCTTACATAGCGGTCTTGTTGCTTCAGCAAAACTATTTTGAACATTTATTTGGTCGAAGTATTATTTGTGTGCCACATATCCATCCATTCTGGATCTCTGTCCACGAGTCCAGTTCTTCTCAGCCCTTCCAAAGTCCAAATATCGACTTCCTCTCTGTCAGCACAGAAAACATGTTCCTGTGTTGCCCACGGGTGAGATGGCAGCCCCCCAGATTCCTGCACGTGTAAAATATCTCCAAGGGTGCAATGCCAGGTAGACAGAAAAGTGATATACAACCTCGAATAACACCAATGGACAAAGGCCAAAGGTTTCCTTTTTTTTTCACCATCCTCCAGTCCTTGTTCTGAAAGCTTTTGCTCCAGTAAAGTTCATTGACCTTGCCAAAGTCTTTCCTGCATTTCCACCCTTGCTCAGCTCACGCTTACCTTATTTTTCGCCTCATTCCACCCTTTGCCTCCCAACACCAGATTCCCACTGCTGTAGGGCCCATCTGGGAAGCTCCCTTCTGTAAGTACTATGTCACGTTATCATTGTTTTCAGGTTGCCACCAAACCTGTCTTTCTTCTTTACCCATGCTTCTTCACCTAGCTGAGCTTCCTCACCTAGGTTTCATCCTTGGCAACTGCAGACAATATTTCATCCTATAGAACAGTTGGTGGTAAAGGGGATGAATGTCCACTTACTGAAGTAAAAGAGGAGTAACTAAATCTGGTGTGTTGCTGTCCAAGTGGAAAAAAAGCCAGGCCTGTGCAGAAAATACTGCAGAGCATGGAAGTCTGGTGTGCTGTGGCACTGTGAAAACCATGAGCTGTGCAACTCACGTGACAGCATTGCTAAATGAGCTTTGAAAAGAGAACATTTTTCTAGTGGGCTCTTAAAGAATGTGGATGGCAAAGCAGTGACAATAATCAGCAATGTTAATTGCAGTCACACATCGGTTTTCATTGGCGTTTACCAACTTTCCATATAAAAGACATTGTTACACTTGAAAGCTGAGGTCAAGTTAGTTAATCATTCATAGAGTGTTTACTTTCTCCCAGGATTGTGTAGGAATTGTACCTTGTGTTTTCAAGCTACTTCAGGCAAAGAGCATACACTGAAAATTGTTTAATTGATTTAAAGATCTTTATAGCAGACCTGCCAATCAAAGTGGTTCAGACAACTAGCTGGTGTGCTGTCTGGTGAATTAGACCCGACTCTGCATTACACTGATTGATGTGTGGAGTGTCCCTGAGGGATTGATCTGCCTTTCTCCAAAACACTGATTTCAGTAAAACAGTGCTGCTATGTATTTAAAACCATCTACGATGTCTGTTGCTAAAAATCATGGGACTGTGAGTCAGTCATCTTGGATGGCATATGGTTCTGTCAGTGATTCATTGGGAATGAATGTCTACACTGCACCCAGCATGCACTGAATGAAAGCTCAGATGCAAAAATCTATCTAACCAAGGGGCCAGAGGCTTCGTCACTGGCTAATTAGGATAAATGATACGGCTATAGTTTTATAAGGTGGTTTTATAGGATTATAGTGTTTCTGGTTGCAATGTGCACTTATTCAGAATGGACTAGTTCCTTCATAATCCTGTGCCCAAAGTTATTTAACCATAAAATGGATGAATAACATATTTTCCCAACTGAGAAATGTACAGGCGTGGTAAAGTGTTTTGAAAGGAGTATTTTAGTCATTGAGTTAGAGTGAGATTTTTTTCCTTTGAGTTATGGAATATGACCTTAATAGATAAATGGGGAAAACTAGTGTTTTAGTCACAATATGTCTATTCATAGGACAAATATAGAATAGATTAGAAAACAGGCAACTCTAATTTGTGTTTAACTGCATGAGCTAGTACAAGAGTCTGTAGTGAAGACAACTGCTGATTCAGCTTTGTCAGTAAAATATGCTTTTTCCAACCTCATTAAGAACCCAGACTAGCTAATACCACCTTCTACAGGCAACAGTAACCTTGTCCCAAATTTACCAGCCAGTCATTGAAGGCTAGAGAGCTCCTGGCCCCAGGGACACTTCTGGGAGCTCAGACCACCACTGAGTCCAGGCCTCCCTTCAGGTTCTGCTCTGGCTCCTGCCCACTACCCAAGTGCCTGGTGCTGCCTCCCAGCACATCACAGCCCAGTGCCAGAGGGTGTCCACCCATGGGCAGAAACAGCAGCAGCACAGGGGCAGCTCTGCAAAGAGGTGGGCAGCAATCCCATGCCAGGGAGCTCCTGCATCTGCCCCTGCAGCTCCTCCATGTCTGGGACACTTGCTGCTGGCTCTCTGCAGCAAAGTGATCATTATTCTGTTTTTTTTTTAGATGAACAGGCACACAGCCCTGCCTCAAATGTCCAGCAAAATTAAATCCTTAGTCTCTGCCTTACTTTAACCTCCATATAACCTGCCCTTATGGAACTGGTTGGTTAGGCCCCTCCATACAACATCATGCAACACCACCACTCCAGGCATTCACATATGGAGAACAGAAACAGAGTGTACATCTTGTAAACTGACTCTTCACAGGACCCAAATAAGGCTAATCTTTCTCATCCCTCAAGGAGTTCATGTCACTTACTGTATCTTTGCTTTCTTCTGTGGTGCTAACTGCCCGTGCTTGCACTGTCATTTTTTATGTACCTCCTGTATGGTCCACCACGATGGGTGGAACATCTCCTCCCATGCCACAGAGGGCTCTCTGCTAGAGTTTTTCTACACTGAAAGTCCCCAGTGCAAAGGGAACTAGCTTTTGGTTTGGTTGAGATCCAAGAAGCACTGGCTTCAAGACAAGGTGCCAGGCAACTAAATGGGCACAGCTGAAACTTCACTTGCTTTCTTACTCAATATTGTGATAAGAGCTTTCTTTATACGTACATGTTTGACCTTCAGTGATTGATTGCCACTGCCACTCTCAGCTCTTCCCAAGTCAGGCTGCGTGTCGCTGCTGATACCACTGCAGTGCTGACAGGGGACTGGCTATTTACAGCCTCCCTGCTCAAACCCTATTTCACAAGAACCAGCCACTGAACAAGTTCTGTGGCCAGGCTGAGTCAGGAAGCAAAATATTGCTACTACATGCATCTGTTTCTGTCTGTGTTTGGTACAGACTTGAGTCAACTCTGCCTCTCTGATCTTCTTTTCCATACATCTTATTTTTAACACATTTGCCTCCTCCTGTCCTGCCCTCTCCCTCCCAAACCTCTTTTGTTTAATTTCCAGAGGAAGCAATCATTCATATCTTGAAGTAAAATGACGTTTCTTATTCCAGTATATTCGCCTTGCTCATTGCCAAAAGTCATTATAAAAATCATTAAGAAGTTGGAGGTTTACAGTGTAAACCAAAACACAATGCTGATGTTACAGGAATGTTTTATTACAGGAAGGGGAAGGAAACCTACAGTGCTACCAGCTCTGGAGAATGGCAGAAAAAAATGTCAAGAACATTCATCTCTGCTCTCAGATATTGCCTTCAGCAATGCTCTGAAAAGCAGCTTAGACAGGACAGTGCAATGGAACGGTCCTTTGTGTCCACAGGGCACTGGGAAATGGACTCCAAGCTCCAACGGGAGAGGAGCCGGGGGCTCTTTATGCCTTGTGGTTCCCCTTCTTGAATCATTTTGGCCACAAGGAAACAAAGGTTTAAAACAGTTGTGCTGTTTTAGTACCTGGTGTAGTGCACAAGGCAGGGCTTTGTGCAGCCTCCAAGGAGAAGAACACGGGTTCTCCAAGGAGAAGAACGTATGAAAATAAATGCCCTGACAACTGACCAGGAGCTGGGGTGTTTAGGGATCAGCTTCCCCAGTGAGTGTGATGACAGGAGAGCAGTTAGATGATTAAGACCAACACACAAAGCAAAGCTCTCCAACAGAGAGGCATGCCCGGGACATATGATCTGTAGGGCAGATCTCAACTGACATAAATATCTTTTGGAAGTGTGTTTACAGAATAAAAGTGTAAGCAGAAAAGGTTCTCTTTTAGGTTTTGATTCTCCTGGAAATATTCCCTTATAGGCACAGCAAAGGTTTACAGGGACCCAAACAGAGATATCCACCTAATTAGACATCCTTCTGGGATGCACTTGGAGCTGCTTGTCACTGGCAACCTGCTGGATGAGCCACTTGTGGAACTGGTATTTATTTTCCTTATGGAAAACCAGCTGGATTACTTTCATTGTTCAGCTTGTTGGTCTGAGAGCTGATTTTCTTCATAAGTGCTGCCATAAATTGTCCTTCCTGTAGAGAGGCTGGCAGTCACTGACAGCCAAGATAGCAGAGGAAGGAAGGTGAGGGCAGTGTAGTCCAGCAAGAAGAAATCAAAAATATTTAAAAAGACCAGGGAAAGCCTAGAAACCCTCTGTTCCCTCACTTCACCCAACCACTGCAGCTCCCTAGAGCCACACCAGGCTGTGAACTGTGAGCCTCAATAATTGCCACAGCAAGGGGACAGAGAGTCCTGGGATCTAGACAGTAGGTAGGTAGCAGGACACTACAGTTTCAGCTTGGGACACAGTGGAAAGAAAGATGAGGTACACAGGCAGAAATTGTCTTCTACAGTTTTGTAGTCCTACTACACAATTCTTGCTTGCACCAGCAGCTCTGATACATCGTGAATAACAGCAGGAAACTTTTAAATGGGAACACCTTCTGCACAACACATCATCTCCTGTCTGGAAAGTACCCTCAAATAAAAGACAGAAATTTTTGAATTGGCCACTGCTCCAGTACTCCTCTTGAAGCTGGGTTATGGTACAGCCAAGAGCACGAGGTACCTGGGTCCAGAAGGACAGCCCCATACAAAGCAGTCATCTGGCACTCAGGAGAACACTCTTCATCCCCAGTAAATAGTGATAGCTCCATTTCTCCTGTGCTTTGGACATATACATCCAGAGTAGGACAGCAGTGCAACAAACCCACGCACCTCTTGTTTCCTGTTGGGTAGGCAGTTCTTGTTCTGCCTGTTTAGGTCATGTTTATGCACTTTTTAGTGGGTAGGGAATCTTATCTCTGGATTTCATTGTGAGGACTCTGTATGCAAAGCCCAGAGCCTGGTATTCCTGGGGTCTGGCCAATGTCTGTCCACACATCCTCTAAGAGTGGTTTGTTTTGCTACAGGGTCACCTCTCACTGCATGATGAAATGTGCTTTTGCTGCCTTGTGTTCAATGCTGGAGTATTTAGGCACTGGTTCTACCACAGAGCATCATGGCTTTGGTGGGGAAAACACTGGGATTCAAGTAAAAGTAGAGCATATCTGAGTGATTACAGTCAGTTACCTTCCACAATATTTCTGCTGTGCTTAGAGCAGTCTTTGTCGCCGTGCAGCTGAAATATTAAACAGGCTAATGAGCCACTCCTGGCCTTTCCTTACACATAGGCACCTTTGCCCACCACCTCCCCCAGCAGTTAACCATTATCAGGGAGGACTGACTCTGCAGAGAACCCAGTAGAAGGGAGGCCAACCTCTTCCCAGCGTGGCTGAATGAAGGAATCTGCTCCTTACCCTCTTTGTAGCAACAGGGTGTGTGTTTGTATCAAAAAGAGATAAAAAACTAAGCTGGCAGGAGACGTCTTTCCTAATTTCATAACGCTCCTGAGCAATTTGGCTTGCTTGCAACTATCACCACATCAGTCATGCTGCTGGATTGCTACAGGAACTGAACAAGAACATCTCCCTCCATTTGCTGACCATCTCAGGAATGGTTTGGCTCCCTTGGGTTGCATGGAACAGTGATAGTCCTGCTGGAAGGAAAGCACTGAGACCACTGATCCACCATATTGCCAATGGTGTCTTCCACTTTGTCCTCACACCAACAAATGCTGAGGCTCATGTGCCACAGTGCTGTTGAAGTACTTACCTGCTCAGTGGCTACACTGCCAGCTATGGTATCCATGGGAAAGGGTATTTTTAAACCCTGTCAGCTCTGCTCTCCCTTCCCATGTTAACATGTTGCAAATTAAACCCTATAGAAGCAAAACTAAGAAAAACATGTGTTCTGCATGTGTAACTAAATAAGAAAAAAAAGAAAGTCTGTTCTGTCTTCTCTCCTGTGCCTTTGGATCTCTGACCCTGATTTCCATTAATTTTCTCACAACCTTTTGGAAAACAGAAGGTCAGTCCTCTGAGGTTTTGTGGTCACCTAGTTTGAGTAACCTGAGGAGCTTATGCCAGATCTGTAGACCTTGTTAACCTAGAACATAAGGAAAGCCTTTATGAGGTTAACTCCCAAATTCGTGCTTAGATGCTTTCCATAATTCTGAATTTATGTTTGAATGGAAATTTTAGGCTGTTCCTTCCAGGCTGTGCACCTCAAAGGTGTGTACACACAAAGCCCACACTACCTGCCTGCTCTTGTCTGACTTTTAGACAGCCTTCTCCCTTGCATCCCTCTGTGACGACGTTCTGTGGCTGAGAGCAGATGGACAAGCTCTTTGAGAGGATTTGTCTTTCTGTCCTTAAAGTGCTGTAGTTTCACTGAAAAATATCCCAGGCATGAGGTAACCAGCTATGTCACCCTGTGGGGCTGTATTTGCATCATTAAACACTTATCCACCCTAGGAGGTGATCCTGGGCTCCTATCAGAAGGTCCACCAGGGTGGTGACTTTATAATAAATAAATTATTAAAGAATTATGATTTCTTAAATATATTTATAATATTAGCTGAGGGCACATCCCTAGGGGAAAGCACAGGAGCCTGGGTGTTAAAAGACAGCAGGGTTGATGACAAAGTCAATGCAAGGCATCTGGTTCAGCCTCCCCCTCACTGTCAGTGGGGATGTCATCCACATCACGCTAGGGTTTTGTCTGGGGCAGAGCTAACTGGTTTGGTCCGTAGAGATCATGGGAGAGGAAAAGGTTTTGCAGTGTGGGCAGTGAGAGGTTCACTGCTTCAGTTTCTTCCCTATGTGTTTTATTTAGCAGGGCAGACATAACCCCAGAGTGTGCAGAGTCTATTTTACAGTCCTCTGTCTCAGGGACACGGCAGACACAGTCCCTGGTTTTTGAATGAGGCTCTCCTGCTTAAAGTAATCACGCCTCCTCATGCCTTTTTATATACAGAAACCATGCACCACACATAGTGCTTTCAGACTGCAAAAAAAGCCCACCCTGTCTGCTGAAGATGGCCTTCACCAAAAGCTTTTCCCTTCCTCCCTCTTCTGCAGCTGGCTGACAGAAGGCCTGAGAGATTAGCTGCATTACTGTGAGCTATTTATACCGAAATATTTTGTGTTGAAAGATGTAAGCCCTTTGTTTCCTCTGTATGTACACAGTGATCCCCGAGGGCAAGCAAATCCTGCTTTGTTTTGGATCAGATACATTGTGAGTTACAGTTGTAGGTGGCCCTGAGTGCACTTCCATGAGTCAGTCTCACCTTTATGCTTCCACATGTCACCAGGCACTCTCGGGTGAGTGTGCAGCTTTCCAACTACAGATTACCCTTGTTAAAAGAAATCTAATCCCCACTTGGGATGATGCTTCCAAAATATTTTCTCCAAAACATTATTTCTTGATAATTTTTCCAGGCAGAGAGAGCATGTAGCTCCCTGGCTGAGCAAATAAAGAAAACCCTCACGTAAGATGGTTGGGCAATTTGGCTGGCTGCTGTGTTGGATTAGGTAATCCTTACATACAATTAACCCCCACGTCCTACAATAAAATGCATGGGGCCATACGGTATTCTCTGCCCCTGTGAATGGATGAGGACTGTGCTTCCACACATACCAGGTGAGAGGATCTGAAAAGGAAGCACAGAGAGGAGAATGGTACAAACACCCAAGCAGACAAACATAAGGAAAGTTTTCACTTTTGCTCCCTCCCCTTCCTCCCTGCCCACAGCAGGATCATCTGCTGGAGCGTACGGTCAGGTTTGCACGGGAAGGGCAGGCTCAGAGATGCAACATCACAAAGAGATCCTGGCACAAATGCCCAGCTGGGCATTTTTCTGTATGGTTCTTAACTGTGTAGAGCATCTGCAAAGGTGGGGATCTGAACAACTATACAGCTCCATACCAAGCCAGCTTGGTGGGATTGGAGATTCTCTGACCAAAACTTCCACAGGATCTCCAGCCTCATAAGCAGAGACTCTGCCACAGGGAAAAATCCAGAAGTATGAATTCTGAATATTGGGCTTGAAAGAGAAGTCATCTGGCAATACAACACAGAGATTGCAAATAGACACCTAGACATGGTGCTGGGCAGCTGACTCTAGGTGACCCTACTTGAGCAGGAGGGTTGGACCAGATGACCTCCAAGGATCCCTTTCAGTCTCTACCATTATCTGTGATTCTGTTGATCCACTGTAAAGGTCCCTTCCCCTGAAGCCTCCTGCACACTGTGTGGTAGCAGGGAAGCTCAGTGCCAGCAGCAGCCCTTTGTTAGTCTCCAGCAGGGAGACAGTTTTATGTGATCCAGTGTGAGTCACTGGAGTTGCAGGTCAAAGGCCAAATTCTTCTTTTTGTTACACCCATTTAGTCTTGTGGGCTTCAGCAAGTGGGAGGGTAATGGAACTGGTCCAGATACATTTTAATAAGCAAAAATACATTTTGGTCCAAGCTGTTTCAAAAGTGCTCAACAAACAAGGCACACTTTAATACGATGTCCTGAAAAGGTCACCCAGATCTTCGCCCTATGGGAAGAGAATTCATTTAAACAAGACTTGATAAAGGAATAATAAAATCCTAAAAAGGACGTTGCTTTTTCTTGGACAGTATAGGTGGCCATCAATTGCTGAACCCTTCCGTAGTTGCACAATGTAGTGATACAAACACAAAACGCTGTTATGCACTGGGTGCTATTTACACGGCTAATTCCCCTGAAATGAGGTTTTATGTCAAGTTCTTCCACACTTTACTGGCACTCTGTTTTAAGACTTTAAATGTGAATAACTTTCTCCCAGATTTAGCTTTGATTTGAGGATTTTTATTTCTGTTACCTGCAAGTTATCAGTACGACACTTATTAGGGATGCTGCAACCTTAAAAGGCTTCAGATCAACTCAAAACACCCTGAACATTTCTCACTTTTTCATTAAGTCCTTTGGAGAATCTATGATGATTATTTTCCATATTGAGAGAGCAATAAGTACCAAATGCCCTCATCCTTCCCAAATGAAAATTCCAACCAAACAAGCCTGTCTATAAATGAAGTTTCATTATATGGTCTTTATGAAACTTTCCTAAGGCCAACATGTATTAAGGACAGCAGATGAATCTGGGCTGCAGCATAGTTTCATTCTGCTCTGTAAATCAATAGTGCTGTAGGAAGAAATGTCACTATTGTTAAAAAAGTTGCTATAAATTAACAAAATAAAATTCTAAACAATAGGTTTGTTATAACTGAATCTTCTAGATCTTAATTATTCTAGAGTATTGCTGATTTTTTTTTTTTTTAACCAAACACTTTATATACATACATTGTACGCAAAAGTTATTTGCCATTTTTATTCTAAGTGGAATATTCACACTCATTAGGTTCCTAATTTATATTACCAAACGGAAATCCTCCACTTTTAATGATAACAAAACATCCATCTGCATTTATATGAAACCTAGACAACAACACCACATTTTTTCTGTTTTTTTCTCTGGCTTCTTCCAGCTTCATATGCTGCGTGGTCTCCTCAGTCTACCAGCCCTGATTGCTGCTATTGTGCCCGGCATTAAACATTTAACAGAGACCTTTTGTTGCTAACTGCATGCTTGTGACAAATGGTAGATTGTTGAAGCCAGAGCTGTGTTATCAAAAGTCAGTCAAGTCTGTGCCAAAAACTCTGGCTCCTTGTGCAGAACTAAAATGTGGAATAGGCATCATCTAGACTGGAGAAAGAGACAACCCATAAACAGCAGCCAAACAAAAACCTTAGGAAGAAAGTGGAACACAGAGATGTGCAACTGTAAGCAGCAAACGTGTCCCAAATGTGTTCTTGTTTACTTGCTTTTGCTAGAAAAATCCTTAAAAGAGAGAAAATTTAGAAGCTGACCATAGTGAAGGACTGAGGACTTGTAGAGGGTGAGTGTCCTGTATGCCTTTAAAGACATGGAAGCAAAGAAGAGGAATAAATCCAAGTAATTCCACTGAATGTGGAAATCTACTGGAACAAATTATGAACACATATTATGGCCTGTGAACATTTGGAAGATAATACAGTGCTAGAAAATGGCCAATGCAGTTTTACCAAGAGTAGAGCAAGTTAAGGGAACTTAGTTTCTTCTCTGACATGGTAACACATTGTACAGGGTTCATGTGGCAAAGTTTTGGTAGTGAGGGGGCTGCAGGAGTGGTTTCTGTGAGAAGATGCCAGCAGCTGCCCCCTGTGTCAGGCAGAGCCAGTGCCAGCTGGCTCCAAGATGGACCTGCCACTAGCCAAAGCTGAGCCCATCAGTGATGGTGGTAATGCCTTTGTGATGACATATTCAGAAAGAGGAAAAAACTGCTGCTGTGGTGAAGACCATGGTGATACAGGTTGTGCTCCTGCAGCCTATGAAGGTCCATGGTGGAGCAGAAATCCACTTGCAGCTCATGAAGGACCCAGTGCTGGAGCAGATGGATGTGCCCTGAAGGAAGCTGCTGCCTGTGAAAACCAAACACTGGACCCGAAACTCCCACTGCTGGTGGGAGCTGTGGCCCATGGAGAGGAGTCCATGCAGGAGCAGGTTTCTGACACAACCTGTGGGTCATAGGACCCATGTTGCAGCAATCCATTGCAGAAGGACTATAGCCCATGGAAAGGACCCATGCTGGAGCAGTTCATGAAGGACTGTGTCATGTGGCTGGGCCCCCATGCTGGAGCAGAGGAAGAACATAAGGAGGATGGAGAAGAAGAGACAATGTGTGATGAACTGACTACAACTCTCTGCCCTGCTTGAGGGGGAGTAGATAGAGGATTCAGGAGTGAAGCTGAGCCTGGGAAGCAAGGAGGATGAGGAGAAGGTGCCTTTAGTTTTGCTTTTATTTCTCACTGTCCTGATCTGTTACTAATTGGCAATAAATTAAATTAATCTTCCTGATGTTGAGTCTGGCTTGCCTGTGACGGTAACTGGGGAATGATCTCCCTGTTCTTATCTCAAACCAGAAGCTTTTCATCTTATTTATTCCTGTGTCCTGCTAAGAAGGCAAAGTGAAAGAGCAGCTTGGTGGGTACCTGGAGACCAGCCAAGGTCAATCCACCATACTCATCCAGCTGATGACAGGGAAGCAACATAGTTTATTATATTTCTAATAGACCTTTGGGTAGGACTTTGCTGTAACATTCTCATAAGGAAAGCAGGGATATATAGTCTACTCAAAACTGCTATAAAGCAACCACAAAATTCAGTGGCATGACTCAGAGCAGCATAAAGTAATTGCTACCCAACAAGGATGGCATATCTAATAGCTTGTTTCAGTTTATGATTTATATCATTGTAAAATAGAATTACAATTTCATGAGCAATCGGCACCAAACTGTGTGAGCAGTTTCAACATAAAATGATCTCATTAAACAGGAGAAATGTCCTAAATTAATTAATTTATTAAAATCGTATAAATAAGAAATTATAGACCAACCAGGAAGAGAAGCTCACAGGGCAGCAAGAGCCCATAATAAAGTTTACAAACCAATTATGAAAAAGTATGATAGTTGGGCCACAAAGCAAGTGTCATCTAGAGATGTATTAGCAGGACAAGTAAGCCAAACACAGGAGGTAAACTCTGCCATTCATTTAGCTCCCTTTAAGTAACAAATCTATAGGGAGACCCTTCAGCACCTCTGAATTCCAGATTTCAGTGCCAGCTTTGGATACTGCACATTAAAAACAAGATGTGAAGAAAACAGAGACACTTGAGCAAAGAACTATGAGGCTGGCAAGCAATTTAGGAAAAATATTTATGAGGAAATGTTTTAAAAATAAAGTTTGTTTTGCTTTTCAAAATACTAGAAGGGGAAAACAACTAGTAGAAATGCTACAGAAACACACAGAGAAGGAAACCCCAAAACTACCAGCCTTCCTGTTCATGGAAATGTTATCAAGAGTGTTACATATTGGAAGGAAAATCTGCTCTCCAAGTATTGTCAGTCTATGATAAGAAAGAACTAAAAGGAAGAAAAAAACAGAAGATGATTTCTTAATGTACCTCAAAAGATTACCTAGAGAACCCTCAAATTCTGTTGCTAGAGGATTTTAAAACAGGTTAAAAGTCACTTGGTAAGGAATGACTGCATTTAACTGATCCTTTTTCCAAAGGGGCAGACAGATTCCCATCTTGAGTCCCTTCAACTCTTATTTTCTATAATTTGGTATGAAAATACAGATTCTGTTCTTTCCACTAGAAGTTGCTTGGCAGCCTTCTCACTAAAAGAAAGGAAAAGAAAGTAGCATTTGGAAAGTGCTATGGATTTCTTTCCAAATCTGGTTTCCTGTCAATAAAGTAAAGCCTTGATTCTTACTCAAAGCCCTGAGGCTAGTAGCCTGTTTTCTCAAGTGTATACAGTAAGTCATTACTTCCAGTGGTATTTTCATCTAGCATCTTTTTTTAATCCCCTTCTATGCAGCAGTGAAGTGTTTTACATATGTCTCTTTTTTGTTTTGTTTTGTGTTGTTTAAGTGATGACTAATACAAGAAACTGCTTGAGATTTTCTAATCCTCTTTCTATAGGAAGCTGACTCAAAACCTTTCTCCTAGTCTCTTGCAGTGTCATATCCCCTGTTTTCCAGGATGTCTGCACCTCCCTTCTCCACGTGCTCCTGTGATGTTTATGCCATTTTTCCTCTTCAAATATTTATATTTATATATAAACAGTAAGAGACATGTTCAGCATTCAGTTACCCAGTTTGTGTCTTCTTTGTACAGCAGTGTAGGCCCATCTTGAGCCTAATGCCTTTGTTGTCTGGGTTACTTATTGCCTCTGTAGAGTTTCCTAGACTTAAAACCATCTTAAATGCTGTTAAACTTTCTCAAACTCAGCAGCTATCCCTTGTGTTTATCCTTTAAGTGGGAAACAGTCTGAAGAACAGGAAGCTGGCTTTTATGTCAACCATCAGATCCTCTCCCTTGCTTTTTAGTTGTTGGTCATGGTGTTGTTTCTTTTTACTTCCTGCTATTACATCCCTGCCTTTTATTATCAGGAAAGCAGAGATTTGTCCCCATCCAAATTAGAAAAGGATTGAACAAATTACCTGGTACAATGTTTAGCTTTTCCTCTTAAGAGTAAGCACTTCAACTCTTTGGTCAGTCATTCAGGATAGGATAGAGATGTCATTCCATTTCCACTTTTATAAGCAAACTTGATTAAGGATCTGATTTAAGTATTTCGCCAGAAACACACATCAATGACAACAATGAATCATTACTGTTATTTAAGTCTAGGAAGGACCGTAGGAGTCACAGCATGAGTGAATGTTTATCAGAAAGAGGTGCTTTAAAATAGTGGCTAATCCCAACCTTAAATATTTACCAGACCTGTAGAGTCAGTATCACACCTCCGTGCTCTGGTTCAGCATTTCTGCAGTACTAGGGAACACACTAACTGAGGCCCCTTCAGATTATTCCAGGGAGGGTTGATACTTTGCCAGGAAAACTCTTGAGTACATAGCTGCTGGATGTTGGCAATGGGCATGCAGACCATGTGGCTCTAAAAATGTCTTGCTCAGTATACTGCAGCCACTGGAAAAAAGAACACTTCCCCTTTTGGTGAAGTAAGTTCTGTTTTTGACAAATTTATAAGAAGAGGCACTGGCAACTGAACCTAGGACAATTAGCAGTTATCATGAGCCATGCTATTTGGGATTTTTTCCTCCTTGGGCTTTTAGGGTGCTGCTGGCTCTGTGTGATCAGAGAATCGTTTGGGTTGGAAGAGATGAAGTCCAACTGTTAACCCAGCACTGCCAGGTCACCACTAAACCATGTCACCAAGCACCACACCTACCCATCTTTTGACTCCACCACTTCCCTGGGAAGCTTGTTCCAATGGCTTACGACCCTTTCCCAATATCCAATCTAAACCTCTTCTGGCACAACTTGAGGCTGTTTCCTCTTGTCTCATTGCTTGTCACCTGGGACAACGGACTGACCCCAACCTCACTACAACCTCCTTTCAGGCAGTTGTAGAGAGTGATTAGGTCACCACTCAGTCTCCTTTTCAGCAGGCTACACAAACCCAGTTCCATTGGCAGCTCCTCATAAGACTTGTTCTCTAGACCCTTCACCAACTTCATTGCCCTTTTTTGGACCTGCTCCAGCACCTCAATGTCCTTCTTGTAGTGAGGGGCCCAAAACTGAATCCAGTATTTGAGGTGCGGCCTCACCAGTGCCAAATATAGGGGGGTGATCACTTCTCTGCTACTGATGGCCACACTATATCTGATATAAACCAGGATGCCATTGGCCTCTTTGTCACCTGGGCACACTGATGGCTCATATTCAGCTGGCTGTCCACCAACACACCCAGATCCTTTTCTACCGGGCAGCTTTCCAGCCACTCCTCCCAAAGCCCTGTAGCATCGCCTGGGGTTGTGGTGACACAAGTGCAGGATCCAGCACTTGGCGTTGTTGAGCTTCATACCATTAGCCTGGGATCATCAATCCAGCCTAACCAGATACCTCTATTGAGCCTTCTTACCCTCAAGCAGATCAACACATCCACCTAACTTGGTGTTGTCTGCAAACTTACCGAGAGTGCTCTCAATCTCCTCATCCAGGTCATTGAAAAAGGCATTAAAGAGAACTGATCCCAGTACTGAGTCCTGGGGAACACCACTTGTGACCGGCCACCAACTGGATTTAACTCCATTCACCATCACTCTCTGGACCTGGCCATCCAGCCAATTTTTTACCCAGTGCATCCAAGCCATGAGCAGCCAGTTTCTCCATGAGAATGCTGTAAGAAACTGTCAAAAGCTTTACCAAAGTCTAAGTAGACAAAATCCACAGCCTTTCCCTCATCCACTGCGTGGGTCACCTTGTCATAGAAGGAGATCAGATTAGTCAAGCAGGACCTGCCTATCATAAAAGTGTGATGAATGGGCCTGATCATCCAGGCAGGGAGTACAAGTTACTCTGCGACTTTGATGGTGGCTGATACCAAACAGCCAGATATTTCTTTGAAGCCACTTGGCTAGAGATGAGGATCAATTTTCTGTAGCACCTTCCCCAAACCAAGCAATTCTGATAAGCTGCTCTTGCAAATTTGCATGAAGGAGGGTCCAGGCCAAGGCTGTGGATTCTCTCATCTAGAAAAAGCCTTGAAGGATTGAACTTCATCATGAGACTGCTTTCCAGCATCCAAGTTTACAAATTTTGTCTTTTGGGCATAGAATCCACTAGATTTTCCCACCATCCAATCAGTTAAAACACACATTTGTCATTACACAAGCTATTGCCTAAGTTTATGAAGAGATGGTCAGTTACAACTGGGTGAGCCTCCTGGACGTCGATCAGGAGTCCTTGGGACCCTTCCTGGAAAATCATCACACCCACAGAAGGAAAGACTGAGGGCTGGCTCTCACATCTGCACATGGAGCTTTCAGCTTCACCAAGACTGGGGTTAAACTACAAATACTGACTGGATGAAAGGTCAATAAATAACAGGTTTCAGGCAGCTCAAGTCTGCTTGCAGCCTTTGTCCTGAGTTTCTAATAGTGGCAGACAGAAAGAGCCTAGGAAAAAAACTCCTTTCACCATTGAAAATAAACTGCTCTAAAGCAGCTCCACAGCTCCTGGGGGGGCAAGATCTGTCACTTCTCCCAGCCTGCATCAAATACCACAGATAGAACATGAGATTAAATTTGGCTCCTGTGGGCTTTTGTGTCTTGGAACTAATGACAGTGATAACCCAGCAAGAAGAATCAGATATGCCAATGGGTTTGCAGACAAAGAATCTAGTTGAAGGGTTTTGATTTTGTCCATGTTACATGATATTATTTCTTAAAGCATGTTGCCCAATTTACTGTAATTCAGTGTTTTAAACACTGCCACAGACAGAGTTTTACGCTTCTCACAATGTGGTAACTAGTTACGGTCAAGGCTTCCTTTCTGAGTGAAGAATTATTTCAGGACTGACTTAAGTTTTGAACAAGATGGCTTTGAAGTTCTGTCCAAACATGCCTTGAGATCTCATGTTGGAAAACTGACCACAGAAACAGCAACAGATTTTTGTTCTCTTTTAAATTCTAGTAATTACCTGTGATGCACGGGACAAGCAAAGCAATAAAGGCATTCTAGCAGGGAAAGCAGGCTAAGCAGGAAATCTTGCATTTAGTAGCAAATGTTCTTCATATCATTCCTTATCAGTTCACCCAGGGTCTTTCCGAGCTGAAGGGACACAAAGTGTTGTACAGGCAGTCTTTTCAAATACTGGGCCTCAGAACCCAAAATGTTTTGTTTCCTAAGTTCATAGTATTCTCCCAGAGTGAAGTTGAAATTAATCATCCTGCTCAAATCTCTGATCTCATGGGTCAGATGTGTTCATCACCAAAAATGAGGCAATCCAGTGAAAGCATCATGACACAGGGTGCTGTTTTCTGGTGGCTAGATCTCCCTTTTTGCAAGTTTGCCTAGTACCACAGACCATCCACAGATGGATCACTGCATTCAGCCCTTGCTACAAAGTGCACCTATATTCACTCAAAATCTACTCATACCACAATACTAATATTTGTGCTAGATACAAGATTTAAACTCTGTCCTTGGTCCTCTATCTAGAAGATGATAGGGAATGTCCTCACCTTTTCAATAATGAGCATTTTTTGCCACAAAGTGTCTGTTGAGATTCATTTTTAGTAAATGGTAGCAAAGCAGGGTTCCTAACCTTAACTCTACCCAGCAACGTAATACCAACACTAATGAATAATAATTATCCATGTTTTGGAAGCTTTGCTGGGCACTGTTAAACACCTGTGGCCTTGCATCCATATATGTTGCATCTCAGTGCTGGGTGATGAAAAGCTAAATTAAATCCTCAGTTATTCTGGCAGACACAGAGCTCAGTGAGGTAACATAGCTAAAGCCAACCTTGCTGTCCAGCTTTTCTGAGAAGCTTCTTTTTCAGTTTGATACTGTTGGTGATCAGCTCATTGGACTAAGGGTACAGGAAGCAGTAGCAGCATTTGTGCACGTGGACTTCACTACAAACTGTGGGAGCTCGTGCCCACAGAGCTGTGATGACTGCTGGGCAATACCAGCTATGTAGCACACTATGGAGTAAAGAGAAATTACACGTCTGAGAACTGTGTTTTCTACTAATGCTGTCTTAGGATAGAAACTAGAAGGACTGATGCATCCTAACTAATAAACATAATTAGGAATTTAAGATGTACTTTTTCCAGCTATGACTAACACTAGTTTAAGTCATTCCATCTTGGTCTCCTTGGCCTGTACTTTTTGTACAAAGTGGCAAGCTTTATGACTTTTTTCTACTTCTTTTTCATTGGATAGTCTCCAAGACAGCCCTGAGATTCTTCAGTGGTTCTGATGTCCTTATCCTCAGCATATTCACCTGAATACATTCCAGCTCCAACTGATCCTCCCCAGTCTGGTGCCTGTGAATGAAGTTCTATTCACCAGTGAGCTCTTCCCTTTCCAGTGACAACTGGAGCTGGAAATAGGCTGTGCAGCCACCTCCTACGAATAACCTTAACCAGTATTTCTGATCTAAAGCCCAGCCTTTGCTGTAGCTCTGCCAATGTTGGTCACTTATTTGTTCAAAACAAAATATAATCTTGCAGGTTTTAACTGAGGTTGGCCTGCTCATATTAAACCTCAAGTGTTTGCTCTATTAGGCACTTGTAGTGAGCATCAACACATGTGTTGGCAATGACCATTGTTCTTCTAAAACTGCCTTTGCTTTTTAATTCTGAAAATTATTCTCTGTATTTTTTTGGTAGAGTCTAGTTTGTCCTGTCTAGGATTGACAATAAATGTATGTACAAGTCTCTTGTAAGACAGAATCGAGGAATTCTCCACACCCAGACCTAAACGTAGATCATTCCTCTCTCTGACTACTAAAACTCTATTTGTTCTTGCAAGATACATCTTCAATGATTCTTTAGAAAAGCACTAAGGCCATCTGCCCTTTGGGCATGGGCTAACTCCATGTACTGTTAACTGAAACATCACAGTAATTCAGACCTTATGCGCCTTTAGCTTCTGCCTTGGGGTTTTAAAACTCCATGCCTGCATTCCATATCTAGGGCACATGCTGCACTGCAGCATTTCAGACCAGCAACTGGTTATTTTGGCTAGTTACATGAAGCCTCCAAAGTTCAGCTGTTTAAGCAGTCTTGGTACCCTTCATTGCTCTTTCTGTTTCATGGTAGTAATCCCACCACTGCTGTGACCTACCCTATGCCTTCCTGTGTTAGCTTTCCTCTGGACCTGCTGCTTCCACTGAGCAGAACTTTTTATTTCCTTAGAGTTCTGTTATTGTCTTAAACTTACGTCTACTCTCAGCCTCCAAAGCCACAACTTGTGGCTGTTGTCCATTATATTCTCTGCCACTACTGAAAAGGGTTTGGCTTCATCATTCCTCCAGCTTCCTTTCAAATGGATGTAGGCTGCTATTAGACCACTCCTGAGTCCCACCTTGCCAGGACTAAACAGGCCAAGCTCCCTTACCTTCTCCTCGAGGGTCATGTTCCCCACCTCCCTGAATATCTTTGCAGCTCTTTGCTGAACTTTTAAGGTCTGGGTAGGTCCAAAACTGGGTTCACCGAGGATGACTAAAGGTGGTAATAATCTGCTGGGCATGCTGCTTCTGTTGTAACTCAATGTGCAATTTCTGCTGCCTGTACTGGGAGCAGACTATTGCCTCTTGCTCACTCTGGTATCGACCACAGGCTCCAGATTCCCTTTCATCAAGTGTCAGTTCTCAACCTGTGCTGATGTGTGGGGTTATTCCACCCCAGGCACAGAACTCTGTACTTCTCCCTGCTGAATTTCATCAAGTTCTTGTTGGCACAGTTCTCACGTTCTTCAAAGTCCTTCTGGGTTAAAGATTTGCCACTTGGTATATCAATCACTTTCTTGCAGTGAGCATCATCTTGAATTTGCTGTAGGGTGCACAGCCCTGGTCTTGTCATCTAAACCATTGATGAAGACATTGAGCAATAGTGGACCACTCTGGCACTCTACTTGTTACTGGCCTTTAGCTGGATATTAAGCCACTGACAACCTTGACAGTACAGCCATTTTTCAAGCCACACTCACACATTCCATGCTTTCTCAACTTGAAAATGGGAATGCTGTCAGTGATGGTGTCAAAAATGGTACCAGAGACAATGTATATTATGTTCAGCGCCCTCTCTTCATTCAAATAGCCAGCCTTTTCATCAGCAGCCCTTTTCCAATTGTCACGAGCTTCCACTAATTGACATGATGTTTTGCAGATGATAGACATCAACTCAGCAACCACTCTTACCTGCTGGTTTCATTAGCTGGATGATTCTTACAGCAAAGAGCCTCAGTCCTTCATTTTGCCTTAGGCTGAGGAAAGCTTTCTAGGAGGTATGACCTGGGTTGCAGTTGCTCTCTATTCTGTGGTATCTTGAGAACTCCTTCATTTTCCTTTTTAATTTTTTCTTTCTGATAAAAATACAATTATTATGTATTCTTTATACGAGTGTCTGTGTATTTGTTAGAAATCTTCCAGAGTTACTCTTGAGTTAATTGAAAGCTGTTCAACACATCAAAAATTTCAGCTGCTGTGAGAAACAAGACTACTGTCTTCCTTTTGGCACCCAATTTCAGGCAGATAGAAGCTGAAATGCTGCTGAAATTTCCCAGCGTTTTCCACCTACCCAGAGGCTGCCAGCAGAGATGGTGCTTTTCCTGCTGCAAGTCTTCATTAGTGAAAAGTTTCTGAGGAGTAGCCAGGGCTTGAGATGTTTGCAGGAGCTGTCCTCTGTTCAGTGTCTAACTCTAGCTGGATGCATATGATGATAAAGCCTAGCGAGGAGCCTGCCCAGTTCCTCTGGATATGTGTAGGCTAAAAGGGGACAGGGCTTGACGCTCAAACCCTCAACTGCACACACACTTAATTGCTGTTTTCCTCCCTTGCTCTGGTCTGGCCTTTTCCCAGGAGCTGTCACCAGCCAGTATGGAGAAGACCATGTTCCAGCCCACGCAGTCCCCCAGGGCTGTCCCATCAGGCTCTGCATCCTCCTGCATGCTCATATGGCCCCACGCATACCCTGGGAGATGCAACACATCAGCTTTCTGCCATAAAAACATCACTGTTGTGGGCTGCAACAACACTCTTCAGATTATTCCAGAGCCTTTGAACTACAAAAACACATTAAACAAAAAATCATGTCTTAGGGCCACAGGGACACCACTTGTAGCACAGAAGAGATCCAGGGCCAATTACCACACGACGCATGTGGGGTCAGTCTGCCATAGAGGGCTGGCCCTAAGACATAAGGCTGAGGCAGGCCACATCACTTCAGTGTCAGGGCCAGAGTCTGGCTTTTGGCCCTTTTATACTTAGCAGTATGGACACAGCATCTGTTTGAGATGTAGCTCATACAGGCCAAAACTTAACAGCAAAGTGGGATTTTTTCGTGACTCATTTGATTTGGTAATCTGAAACAGATTTGCCATGTCTTGTTTAATAGGGAACAGCCTGTAAAGCTATTAAATAAATGAATTCCTGATTTACTGCTGGCTGTTTGATTCTGAGCAACTCTTTTGAAATGGGTGGCAAAAAGAGCATGTCCAGTTCTGTTGGAAGAGCTGCAACCAGCTTACCTATTGCTCTCCTCTTCCGTACCTAGTCCCTCCATTGCTGTGTTAAGACTACACACCCAGTCTTTGTCAAATGATGCTTAAAGCAACCCCTTAACCAGACTGTGATAAAACCCTGCTGTTTATATCCTCCTTCCTCTGTGGCACCCTCTTCTTTAAAACTTCTGTGAGCCAACCTCCACCATCCCTTCCTGAACACAAGAGAGGGGAAACCTGAGTTACTTGTGTCATAGGTGTTTGTATTTTATGCCCAGGAGCCCAAGACCATGAACACAGTCGCGGGTAGTCCCAGGCCTGTTGGTGTGGTCAGCTGTGAGTACATGATGCCAACCTGCAAAATCACTTTATGCCTCTTTGACTGTGAGTTCAAAGCTGTAAAAGCAGCATTTATAACCAAAAACTTTAGAAAAACAGCTGTAGCCATCTAACTGATCACAAGTGATACATGTCATTTAGGGTCTTGAAGAACCAGACTTTCTTTCAGTTAGTTGTTTGGCTGTGTTATTGCTATGTAAATGTATGCTCAGGGTGAAAGGACTTATACTTTTAAGTGCATTTTCTAGCAGAAGGCACATGACACTACTATGTTTGGGAGATTAGACAACAATCAGGCCTTTTACCAGCTCTTCCTTATCAGACAGAAGTGAGGACAGGGTTCTGACTTGTACTTGCTTAGTTGTTCCTCAAATCCATAGTCTCTCAGCAGCCTGTTTTTCTTGAATTCAAGCTATCTCAGCATTGGTGGGTTCAAAAGTTCAGCTGAGATGTGAGTTGGATGCTCCTTCAGAGAGGCTGTGGAAAAGGGAATGGGAAGAATTCTGGTGCACACAGATGTACTTGTGCCCATGTATTTGTATGTATAGCAACAACTCAGCTAGACTGAGTGGGAGGAAGAGGTCACGGGGAGGGAAGTACTTTCCAGAGTTCTAGCTAGTAGAGGGATTTCTCTAAAAAATATAGTAACTACATATGGGGACTCAAGGGAGAGAGTAAAGCACTTTTACTTCCATTTTGGAGCAATTTTCCTCAGCCAGATAATGACTACACCAATCAAAAGGACGTTAAATTGCATTTGATGCCTTCTTCCCTGGTCAGTACAGGAGTTGCAGACATATCAACTGATAAGACTTGCACCAAAGTGTCTGGAATGAAGAGATTTTCTGGTGACTTCCAAGTCGGGCGATGTCTTGCTTTGAATGGCCTGGTTTATCAGAGCACACATGCATACCCACCACCTTTCTGCAAAGAACAAGCTGCTGCAAAGTCTGCTTTACATAAATGACCTAAAGTCTCCATCAGCTTGCTTGTGCAGCCCCCAAATGAGTTCTGTTTGAATGTCCATATTGCTGTGCCTCTAGGGGAGATGTGAGCAGAGTCCTCCTCATAATGATCAAGTATATAGAATCTCCATTTTCTAATATGTGAAAGCAGCTTTTAGGAAAAGACATTTACAACTTAAAAGTACCTCTTCAAACTCACCACTGAATTTGTAGCAGAGGACAGAAGTCGCAATTGATAGATGTCCCCCACATAATGAATGGGGATGGAGAGTCCTGACAGGTAGAATGAGGCAGGATTACAGGTGGAAGAACTTGTAGATGACCAACTGTGGGCATCAGCTGGGCTCTGCTACATTCTCTACTCACCCTATGCTTCAGAAATAGAGTTAGTAACCTCTGTAGCTTGTCATCTCCTTGTAGGTCATTTGGAAAGAAAAGTTCAAGGAGAAATGTCAAAGGGCAGTTGTTAATGCCAAAGGCAGTAGTTTCTAACACACTTCCTTCAGCCAGAGCAAACCCTTTCCGATCAACAAAGAGTTTCTTGTCAGGAATGGGATGGAGTGAGGAATACCTCTGAGAGAGCTGAGGAAAATACCCCCTCCTTTACAACCTTCCAGCATTTAATTTCTCCTGCCTCTGACTGCTGTGCAGGGTTAGAGCACTGCTTTTAGTTCACTGTTAAAACAGGTCTCTCTACTTTCTTGGCTGTTCATAGTTGACCACAAAAAGAATCAACATGAATAAAAAAAAAAAATCTCTCATGCCAGCTTGGTAAAGCTGCATCTCTAAAGGAACTTGTCGTCTTTATCTGTATGTTTTGTGTAGATCCCTAAAGAAACAAGCTTTATACAATTGTCCATACAGGTGTGTATATGTGTATTTAACAGGTGGATAGGTCTGAAGAGTGCCATATTCCTCCAGCAAGACTAAATAAACTCGTGCAAGGGGCTATCAGGTACCCATAAAGTCAATTATTTGATCTCCCAGCAGCCACAGATAGCTTTCTATTTATGCTGTTGGGCAAACAAGAGGGCAGGTGAGAGGCTGGTCACCATGCACGTCCTGCTGGGGCCATCAGCACACACAGGGATCTTCACGGGCCATGGTGCATGGTGCTGTACTGCTGCTTCTGCCCAGTGGCAAGCAGGTGACAGAGAAGTGGAAAACAAAGAACCCATCTAAGCACACAAATTGAGACTACATCAGCATAGATAATTAGCAGCAGTGCATTACACTTTGACTGTGGGAAATGTCCAAGCTGAATTCACCTGAACCAGCTTAGTCCAAAACACAGACACCACTGAGACCTTTAAAGGCTGGGTTGCCACCAAATCAGGAAGCCCTTTACCAACTGATGTGTGAAACCACTGTCATCATGGGAAAAGGAGTTGTACTAGATCCTAACTGAAACCCCAGCTGGGATTTCTCCCCTTTTGTTTTGTCTTGTGTGAGTTTCAGAGAGTCCCTGCTGGCTTAATCTTTGCACAAAAGATAGTTTTGAAAATGGAAACTCTCTTTGTGAGTTCTTAGTGTGAGAGGCAGGTTTTAATCTAGGCAATGCAATTTGAACCTTTTCTGTTTGGAGGAGTGTAAGTATGCAGCAAGTCCTAATTCCCCTTCCAACAGTTGAGGGAATATACAGCTATCATCTCCCCACCTTTGCAATGACATCTGTGAGCTGCAGAACCAAATTCTTCCTTTTTCCTGTCTGGCTTGATGAATTGTTATTGTTTTTACAGAATGCATTAACTCCAACAGGGAAAATTGCAAGCAAAATATTGTGCCATGGGCATATAAGCACACAGTAGACTGTGGTTAAAACCTTTTCCTGGTAAGCAGAAGAGCTGTGCTCAAACACAACTGAATAACTATGGTATCTAAAATAGGTCCCTCAGATGCCTGTATTAGCTGTGGGTTATGGACTGTGAGGCAGCAGAAGAAAGCACTCACTGATCATAGATATTCATCTCTCGGAGAGAACTCAATAGTTGAGAAACTTATGTGGAAATAAACCTAAAATCTATTTTAGACCTTGTATCTCTCGGCATCTTCTCTTGGCTAGCTTTAATATTTACCACTCATAATGTTGACTTGTCAGAAACCCAATTCAGAGGCACTTAGTTGTCCACATGGATTGAACTGAAAGCGTGAGTGACAACCATGGGGCTGGGCAGCCCAATCCCTTGGCAGCTGAGTCCTGCTGTGAGTTTAGCTCATAGCTTCCACTCCACAGAACTTCTTGCAAAAATCTACCCTTTGGCAAAATTCTACATGCAGATCCTCCTGAAGAGACATACCTATTCAAAGCAGAACAGCAAAAAAACCTCAAACGCCAAAACCCACCCAGACCATCTCCTCCATTCAACCAATGGGCTTACAAATAAACCCTGGTCTTCCAAAACATATTTAAAAAATCTACTTCCTTTGCAAATGGCAGGAAGTTCTTATTGCAAGACCAACTAGATGACTCACTCCACATCTATGCTTTTTCTGAACCAGATGGTCTTGCCAAAAGCAGTTTCCAAACTGGAAATAAGTTCTTTTGTGGGGATATGAATAACATCAGGCAAATCTCTGACAAGGGCATGTGAATCTGCAATCCATGGTGTAATTTATTTATATTTTTAATTGAGGTCAGTGCCCTTGGTTCAAAGCTGCATTGGATAATTTTTGGAAGGACAACCGATCTGTATGGCTACATGTCAGCATCATCAAGGGATCCAAAGGCAACAACAAAAGGCTGTAGTAGGAAAAAACTCCTAGTGGATAGGGTGTGATATTTGATGGGTCACACACAGAATTCTTTTGACATGAACCAGCAAACGTCAAGTATATTTTTCATAAAACATGTAGCTTAATCCAAAATTATCCCTGCTGTATTGTTAGTGAGAACAAGGGAACACCCAGTTACTTTTGCAGTGACTAATAATATTACCACTGCTTAAATGTAAACAATGCTCAAAGACCATTCTAAAGAAATGCACAGTATTCTCTGGAAAAAAAATAATGCTGTGCTCCTACTGATTAACTCTTTTTCCTTCTTTGCTGCTGCAGCACAACCAGTGAAATCTCCTGTGTTAATGCTGACATGGCAAAGTATAGAATGTCAAAGGAAAGAAGAATAGTCTCATAAGTAAAATCTGTTTCCATAGCACTGAAATAGATGGAGTTGCTACCCTTCGGTAGACTTTAGATCAAGTCTCTAATCTGATGGTTCTTCATTTATACCACGCTCTTTCCCCTGGAGCCTTGTAAGCATTGATTAGTTAATGGCTTTAAAGTGCTATTTAAGTGCTGAAATACTGTTACTACCAGGTACTGGAACACATAGGCAGGTGTCTGCTCTTTCTCTAGCATGCAAGTATGCCATTTCTTTGTGCAAATGTGTCTTTGTGTGCCATGTCTACCTGCAATAACCCAGTTTAGTAAAACAAAATAAAACAGTAAAGCACGGACTTGTTTACTTTGATCTTAAAAATCTTGGAGACCTATGCTGTGAGCTCAAGTGAAAGCCACAGACGGCACTGGAAGAGGGGTTCAGGTGCTTCCAGGTTGGTTTCAACAGTCTGTTCCCTGGTACAGGAATGGAAACCTAGGGTGGGCAGCCACCCCTGCACAGATGCCCTTCTGGAAAGGACAAGTGCATTCCAGCTGCGTAAAGCTGATTTATTCAATAAAATAATATTTACAGTAGAAGTACTCATTAGGTATTCAGTGAGCCCATGTGGGTAGCAGCTTGTCTCCCTAGCACAGTGGTTCCTAAAGTACACACGTCTCTGCACGTACCGATACTGGTACACTGGCCGCCCAGCTGCTCTGGGGACGAGGTGTGAACAGTCCTGCAGCCCAGCACAGGGGCAGAACCCACGGAGGCAGTGGCTGCTGCCTTCTCAGCAGTGCCACTCTGCTGTATTAAGCCTTGACACTCCTCTTTTCCCTACCTGCTTCCTAAGGAGACGTTTTCAGGCAGAGGGGAGTGATGTTCCCCAAGCTTTCAGCTGTGCGCCTTTCTGGCACATGGCAGGATTTGGCTCCCTGAGTACAAACTTCAGCAATTACATCATCACGCAGGAAAAATACTTCCTAACTTGGATTTTTGGAATGACTACACTTTCTTTTGCAATCCACCAATCCCCCTGAAAAGAGATGGTAAATCACCATGTTATTCTCAGTCATAACTAGCAAAATAGCTGGGAAGAGTGCTTGAGCTAGTGAAGGCTCAGTTTGGATGCACACATTCTCAGGCTTTCCTACCCATGTGGATTAGCAGCTACAGACTCCTGGGGGCTCCCACCTGCCCATCTCCAACATTTTTGAGGGCCCAACACGTGATTTAAATAACAAACAAACAAAGAAACTGCAAAGGTCAAGGCAAAAGAAAACACTTCAGTTCTCGAGTTTGTTCAAGACTCGGTACTTGTTTTCACTGCAAAAGTCTGCATCTAGTGCACAGGAACAGTTAATTCCATTTGAACCTCTGGAGCTTTCAGACCCCTCCCCAAAAAGCAGCCAAGCACAGCAGATTGAAAAACTGCTTGAGAATGGGCCAAACCACACAGTTCAGACACTGACCCAAATCTGTTTTCTGAAGGACTGAATGTTTCTCAGCTAGGATTTTGTTTCATGATCAGATGAAGGAAGGCTTAATCCCTTAAAAAATGAGTCAAGTCCATCTTCTTGTTCTAGCATTTGCACTCGTTCCATAAGTTTAGGAGCTGCTGAGCTAGACGGACTTTTCATAACAAAGAGAGCCAGCCACTGATTTGATGACATAATTTTGAAGATATCACTTCAAAATAGTCTCAGCTTCAAATTAAATTATTTTTGACAGTTTAATTGTTTTCCTGGCCTTGCAGTTTAAAATGATAGGAAAAAGTTTAGACCTTCTATGATGAAAAAAACATAAAGTATACACACAGCAGCACTGGCTTAGAATGACAGATGCTTCTCTTTTGTTGTTTTAGAAATACTTTTCATTCTTGAAGACTTTAACTATTCAAAGGCAAGAAAATATGTTAAGAAATTTCCTTTATTCTACTCTTGGTAACATTTTAGAGTTATTACTCCACAACACGGCCTCTCAGCATTTTGTGGTGAGAAAGGAACCAGACTTCCACAGTTCTTTTTCTGAAGGCAGCACTTCGGACTCAGGTGCAGAAGCTGGTTTAGGAGGAGAGAAGCTAATATGCATTCGAATAGCAATAAGCTTTTATAGGCTGGACTTATTGTATGACAAACAAAACAGAGGCAGAGAGTTTAACAGAATTCCAGGAATTTCTGATTTCCTCTTCACACCAAAATGAGGGAGAATGACAACACACTGTGGATTTAATCAGTTTGGGTCACAGTAACCTGCCATAAAAGCGAGGTTGTTACGTGAAATCACACACATGGGGTAACAGGGCTTTATAGAAAAGCCAGAGGAAAAGCAGCTCAGACTGTCACAGTTTAACCCGCCCCTTAGCGGGTGGCTACACGCAGAACTACGTATATAGAGATACTCTTTACTCAGCAGGCTAGGGCCTCTTTTTGGAATAAATGATTAGCTGCGCTTCTTGCCAAAGAGCTGTTTGCTGGGAAACTCACACAGCACTTGCGCCCGCTGCACCCTCGGAACTTCATCGCAAACGTGTGAAGGCATTATTTTCTTTCTACTTCAATTAGAGTTCCTTCCTAGTGGTCATGTTAATGTATGAGCCTAACATTTTGCAATTTAGGACCTGGTAAATAGATGTATTTGTACAGTACACAGTTCTGCACGATTTTGACCACCTGTGCCAGGATCCCACTGTTGCAATCCTTTGCTCAGCCTTTCCCAAGACTGCTACGCTTTCAGTTCTTGGGCAAACTCCTTGCACGTACCCATCCCTCCTCACCAAATTGGGTGACCCCCCTTCTTCCTGGCACGGAAAAGCTTCGGGAGGGAAAGCAGGGCGGCCGATCTCAGCCGTTCACTGCTCCCAAAGCTCGCTGGGCAAGCGGATATCACCCCCCAGTTGGGCTGCGCGACCTGGAGGAGAGGGGCACTTGGGCTTGCGGGTGTGCGCCGGGGTTCCCGCCG
>NW_008604809.1:0-49977 GCF_000691845.1 Merops nubicus
CCGAGGCGGCGGGGCATGGGCGCGGGGCTCCATTCGGCCGGGCTCAGCCCCCTGCCCTGAGCCAGCAGTCCGCTGCCCGGCGGGAGGGCTGCATCGAGCCGCCAGGGTTGAGCTGAGACCCTGAAGTTAGGTTTGTGGTTGTGTGGTGTGGTGGTTTTTCTTTGTTGGTTTGGGTTTGTTTGGTTGGTTTTTGTTTTTTTTTTTTTCCTCCCCTTTCTCTGTTCTCGCTAAAAGAGCCCATAAGATCTGCAGCGAGAGCGAGAGACTGGGGGAGGAGGAAGAATTAAGGAAGGGAAAAGATGGCGAGTTGCAGGAGCAGCGTGGAGAAAGCAGCATTTTTGTGCTGCTTTTTGTTGGCAACAGGGAGCCTAACCTCCTGCGCCCGGCTGGAGGAGGAGGAAGAGCAAGAAGAGCAGCGCTCCTGTCACGGTGCCTTTGATCTATACTTCGTCCTGGACAAGTAAGTGACAGTCGCATTTACAAACGTTTATTCACCCTTCAGTGCCTCTTTGTGGCGGCAGGGACGTTGTTTCCCCCGCCTCCCCGGGTGCCGAACGTGGTGTGAGGGGCAGCCTCCTGGTTTTCGCTCCGAAAACTTGCACGTTTCCCAAGTGGAGCATGTAGGGAAGCACCATGCTTTATCCCGAGCTAGTTACACGTGCAAACCAGGGAAATCCGGTCGCCTGCAGGTTCTAGTGCGTGGTGCGTGGGCTGTGAGCGCTGGATCTGAGGGGATGTTGGTTAGTGCCCCCAGCACTCCTGGAGTTTGGTGTCAGGACGGGGTAATCGCTGAGTTGTCATCTGTGGGACTTAACAGTGCCAGGGCTGCGCAGACCTACCTAAAGTTAAGACTAGACTGCTTGCATGTAGTGGTTGCTTTTTTACAGACTCACTGTAAGGTTTTATAAATCTCATTTCTGCACAACTTCTTTGGACTTTGTTAAACCTGTGGTTGAGCTACATCTATTAAAATAGGCTGCAAATACTTTTCTGTAATACTATGTTAGCCCCATTTAGGTATGGCCAGAGGGTATGGTTAAGCTCACATTTATAGGCATGTTCTAGCAAGCACTACCAAAGGGAGTGGTAAATTGGTGCACCCACAGGTGTTTTTCAGAAGGTACAAAGAGCTTTTTCTCCTGGTGCACTGCTCCATCTTGACAGCCAAGGGCTAAATTCAAGGCTTAAGTTGTTAGTCTCTCACATACACTTAGTGTGATGGTTGTGTAATGTAATACATCCTGGGTTGCATATGTGATGTGCTATTATGGAAGACTGAAGCATTTTCTTTGTGATTGTGAACTATGAGCCAGGTGTGAAGTCTGCTTTATGCTGTTTCCTGTTTGGGAGAACTGTTCAGTCCTTCAGGCCTTCTGCATAGCTTCAATGAAGCAAAAAAGCATCATCACTCAAGAGCCCACCTCTTCCCATATTCAAGAAAAAGAGTACATTAAGTAGTGATTCTGTTCCTAGAGCAAAGTGATCTGAAGACGAAAGGCATTCTGTCTTTCTAAAAGATGCACTAACACATGATGTCATCATTGTTTTGTTTCCTTCACTAAGAACTTGTTCCTGAAGTAACCTTCATGTTTAGAAATAGCTCGTGGGGTGGGGGAAGCTACTGTAAGTTCTTAAATTAATTCTTATTAGGTTTTCAAGTGACTGGTACTGTTGTTATGCTCACATCCAATATTGAATTACCTGTAACAATAAATGTTAATTGTAATATAGATTCTCTCTGATGTGCTGTTTTCTACAGTGCAGTTTCCTTAGTGACAGTGGCATTGTGTACCACTAGCAATTGCCACACTGTGCTCCTGTACTACTTTTCATCTGTAGATCAGTAAGCACCTTAGTGGGGTGATAACTGTTATCACTTATACTGTATTGGGGAAATCAAGACAGGGGAGAGAGTGATTTACTCAGTTACTGATAAACAGCCAGTTTCCTATTGCTTGATATAAGCAAGTTCCTCTTCAGTACTGTAGGCATGAAATCAAACATTTTCTTTTAGCAGGCTGCAGGTCTTGTTTCTTGGCTCAGGTGCTATCCACTCAGTACAGTGGTCCCCTGGAGATTAGACCTGGTTATGGTTGAAGTCATGCATATTGGTTCCAGTGGGAAAATTCTCTTTGGCTTCATTCAGTGTGTGTATAATGTTTGAGAGTTACACCAAAGAGTTCCTCTTTTGTAAAAAGCTGTAGTAAAAGTTACTTGGACCCCTGAGTGGTTTTAGAATCCATCCCTGCTCCTACCAAGTCTGTAACACTGTAGTAGCAAAGCTGCTTTTGGTCTCAGTAAGATGCATTGCAATACATATGGTTGTTATTAAAGTGCCAAATCTTAGGAGCCAGAGGTCCAATGCTGGCTGAGGGTGTATTTAGTCCCAGCTGTATTCTGTGTCATCTGGCACAGCACAAGGAGCTCTGTGGAGCTAGGGAGTATTGACTGAGTGGATTGATGCTGATTTTGAGACAGTTTATCAGGAAAACTAGATCATCCCTTCATGTTGAAAAGGGTCAGGGTATTCCTAGTAGAGAGAAAAGGCAGGAAGCCAATCAGGAGCAGCTGGTCAAATCTGAAAATGCAGTGGACACATTCTTGGAATTGGATCTGTGCTGATACATATCTGGGAAGGATTCTGGTTCTAATTTCTAATGGGAGAATCCCCAGAAAACCCCATCCCTATACACCACAGAGTATTCCCATTTGGTGTGGGGATTGCCTCCCTCCATTGGTGCCTTGCCAGGCTGGAGCTAGATGCATTCAGTCTTAATTAGCTGTCTAACGATGCGATTGAAGCATTTGCTCTGTGAAAACTCTAGGCTTTAATCCTGTGGCCCTGTAGTGTGCTCTTTAGCTGAATGACAGACCTTGCCCCTGAAGTCAGCTTGACTAAACCAAAATGACTTTAAATCTGCTTAGCTTTCCTTCCCCATACAAAGATGTAATCTCACATCAGTAGGAGGCAAATTGGCAGAAGACAACAAACCTTTATCCTTATGTATGTAAGCACTGTGTGTTACTGCAATGACTTTATTGGGACATGATTTTTGCTATTCATTCTGCAAGGCTAAGTCTGAGGGGATTTAATCCTGCAGGCAACGATCATCAGATGGAAAAGATCATCTGCTGGTGAAGTTATTGGTATAATATATATGTTGCCAATTAGTAAAAAAGGAACTTGCTGATTTCTTACAGTTTTTCTCTGTCCGAAGTTGATTGCAGCCCTTGTTAACTCCGTGGGATAAGCATGATCAGATCAGTGGAACTAAGCCTTGGATGTCCAAGAAGCTGGCATGGTGAAAGCAAAAAGCAGCATGTGTGGGAGGGGGAACTGCCACCATACTCCTTAGGATTGTCTGACAGTGCCAGAATTGCATTAGGACTGCCTTGTCTGTGGGGATGCTTAAATGAGCAAGTCCCTTGAAGCTAGGAGAACTGGACATCTGCTGGCTGCAGAGGCAGCTGCCTGGAGTCTCCAATCTTGTGCTGCATGTATATCATGCTTTGAGTTATTCAGGCTTGAGCTTATTCGGAGGTGTAGTAGAAGACTTCAAAGTATCGTACTGAAGAAGCAGAATTTTTTCTGTTTGCAGCTAAGTCACTCCCTCTGCATGAGGTAAGGCAGTACACAGTGCAGTTGGCATCCCTGTCTCTCCTATGGCATGTCATAAGACAAATTGCAGGTGATATCGAAGATCTCATGTTTACCTCTAAACAAGCACTGCTTTTTAAGCCCAAAGTGATGGTTAACTGAGTAGTTCTCACTTGCTTTGGTTGCTTCATTTGGTTGTCCAGGTGAATGAAGAACTTGTTTCAGTCCCATACCAAACTGCAGAGGACGGGTTCTTCTCAGGATCTGGTTGCTTGACCATCAGGTTGTGTGCTTGAATATGTGACTAAGTCCCTTTCAGCCCTGCCTTGCTGTTAACATCCAGCTGTTGCTTGTAATCATAGTGAAGTGCGTTTGCACAGCGGAAGGAGGAACTGACCTCTAGTGTTTTCTAATTATAACAGTGCCTGGTAGCATCATTATGATTGTTTATTAGTGCAACAAATAGAAACCCTTTTAAAGTAAGGACTTAAAATTGCCATAAGTATCTGCTGCTGGCAATGCTTGATGTGACAGATCTGAGTTGCAAAGCTGTCTGTAATTTATATATTCCAAATATGGAGAAATTTATATGATTTTTTTTTTTTTGGCTTTAGTACAGAATGAGAAATGGAGGGGCGGAGGAAATGTGAGATGAGAAAAATGAGAAAATACTTTTTGCTGCTGGGATGTTTGCTAAGAAATTGTTTGGATTTTGAGGAAAAATAAGCCACATAGCTTTATGAAAATATTTTCTTTTCCACAGCACTGATCACAGCAGCACCAATATCTTGAGTAAGGCCCTGGTTGATATTTCTTTTAGAGCAGTAATTATAAATCTTTCGGTTATTTTGGGATATGCTGGCCTGACTACCCTTTCTCTGTTCCTCACCTTCCCCCTGAGCTTCTGGATAGTTCTTCATGGTACTCCTGTCTTTCGGACCCACAACAATATTGCCTTTCACAGCACTTTCACTTAATTTCTTGTGGTCCCAACAACATCCCTGTCAACAGCAACTTTGGTTGCTGTTTGGTTACATCAGTACAAAGCGGGCAGCCTCTCACTTGTAATCTATTTTCCAGCTGCCTCTCCTTAAACTTGATAACCATCATTCCAGGGGTGAATGTCACTGGTAGGGTGCTGATAGGGAAGAGCTGATTAGATGGGAAATCAGCTACTCTTTCCATGCTTTTTGGGTCTGTGTCCCTCTCCCAGACTTCCCCTTGAAAGCCAGTTTTGTGGGAGGAGGGAGGTATCTGGAGGGAAACAGGTTGATAGTTCCTAATTCACTTCAGGCAGGCCAAAAAGGTGACCAGAACAAAAGACATTTCAGGAGCTGCTATTCTCAGCCAGCTTTTCCCATTTTAAGGCAACTATAATGACTTCCTGATCTCCACATACTTTGTTGTTTAGGGGTTTTTTTTTGGTTTTTTTTTGGGTTTTTTTCACAATATGCTATATTTAAAGCAAACTAAGAGTTTGGTAAACACATTTTGTGACACCACTCCCCCACACCGGATTATTTCCGTGCCAATTATTTGAATGAATTTAGCACTCCTGAGTTACAAGCACTAGCGAAAGCAGATATTTTTTTTTGTCTTAAGGTCTCACTGTTGAGTGCTGTCTCTTCCTGTGCTTGCACAGTCCCAGCCCAAGAGCGTTGGCATGGAGCTGAACCTATGGGAACTTCTGAGCTTCACGTTTCGCACTATCCCAGTCCAATGCTGTGCTCAGAATGCTCAAAACTGTGTGCTGGTTTTATGCGGTCTGTGAGGAGGAGGAGAGTGTTGCTAACATTGTTGTGGTTAGAAACTGAACTGCTGGCAAAGACAGGTGCCTGCACACAGATTCTGTCACCTATCTTAATCGCCCTTGAAAATCTGGCATTGACTGACTTACCACTGCTGAACTGTTTCCTATGAGCAAGAATTACCTACTTACTTCAGCCAGACCTGTTGCAGGTCAACTGTTTGGGGAGTTTGAGAGGAGTTGCTGTCTGAACAAAAGTATCAGCTTAGTTCCTTTGAGGACATTGATTACTGTGCATGTATATTTAAAAATGGTTGTTTATAGGTCTTCCTCCTTTGCTGTCTGACTTTTTCTCCCCCTTTATAATGTAGCCACATCACCTACATGACACTTCTCATACTCTCCAACTGCCTCTAAGCAATATCCTTTACTGTTTTCAAAACATAATCTGTTGGTTTTTTTGCCTTTGCATCTTTCTGTGTTGTGGTTGTACTGCATCCAGTGCTGTGATTTTTCTTACAACCAGGTATAATTGTTTGGAATGTTCCAAAACAAGTTTTTATTCCGCTTCAGACATGCTTATGTTATTGGAACCAGGTTTGGGGTTATTTTTTGTATATTTCTGATATTATTCTACCATTTTTGTCTTTTATCAGGAAAAAAAATTCAAGAAAACCAGTTGTCTTTCGCTCTGCCCCAAGGGGAAAAAAAAAACTTTATAAAACACAAGGTGAAGCTAATGGGTAGTCTTTATTTGCTGTAAAATGTGTACAGTTAACAGGAAGAAAAAAACATGGCAGCTTGTCATTTGCAGTCTATTTATGCATATAACTAAATCTGATTTATTTGGGGCTGGAGCCAAGGAAATAAACTGTAAGAGTCCCACTTACCTAGGAGTTTTGTGTGCACTCTGTCATTGAGAATTTCATTTCTTTTTGTCTGGGCTTTCAGGCCAAATGCTGGTGTGAACTGTGAGTTTGTGTGAGGTGTAGCAGGACTGAACTTTTTAATCTCAGATACAGAGAGGATGAACTGACTCCTGTGAGTTATTCACAGCTCAAGAGCTGTATCTTTCTGCTCCTGGCTATCATTTGCACCTTGCTTAAGAGTGTTGCAGCATGACTGGGATTCGGCACCTGGCTTTGGTCCCTGTGTTGTGCTGAAGAGCATTTGGATGCTGAGAGCACATCTTCCAGCCCTGATGCTGCTCACAGCGTCTCTGGAGCTTTACGGGGAAATCTGAAGTGGTTGGATGCAGTCTCAGCATGGCTTCTGAATTTCAACCTTTTGTTGCCTGGGGATGTAGCAAGAGATACAGCACCAGGCAGACAGGACTTGTGGATTAGATGGATTACTGTAGGAGCAAAGGGCAATGTTTTGAGGCATGATTTATAGTAATGTTGCTGCAGACTTTCAGTTCCATAGCAGAAAAACAATTTATAAAATTAATGGGTTTGGTCATGAAACCTTTTGGATTCAAGTATTTTGGGTCCTGTGCTCAGGGTGCTGGCCTAGGACTAAACCTTGTTTTCCAGTCACTTGTCTGGATCTTCCCTTCCCCATTCCAGTCTTGTGTGTTGTTACAAGTACTCTGAAGCAAGGTCTGTCTCAGAATGGCTGTCTTTGCCAGTGTTTCTAATTGCCTCTGGAGCAGATAAACTAGTCCTTCACTGGCTGGATGAATCACTTGGTCAAGGTCTCTTCTGTGCTTGCAAGAAGCGTTGTTTGGGAGAGGAGGATTCTTGTCACTTCGAATGCTCTGCTGGCTCAGAAGGGCGCGGATGGGTGGATGAACACCCGCATGCGTGTCTGAAACAACAAACAACTAGATGCCCCAGGGCTTGCTTTTATTGCAGAGTTATTAGCCATGTGCAAGAATTCTGTCTAGAGTGTGGTTGTGGCCTCAAAGAGTGCTCAAAATAACAAAGTGCCATGTTTCTGAGCAGTGTGCCATATACAGGGCCACCCTTAACTGAAGAGGGTAGAAAGTTAGGGAACCTGCAAACGCGGTGTGTGTTGTACTGTCTTGACACCATTCTCAAACCACCCAGGATCAGTAATAATGAACCTGTTTGTTGCTCCAGGATCTCTGGAATTGCCGCCTTTAGCTCATCTGTTACAGAGGCAGATGGGGGCGTGGGGTGAGGGGGATGGATGGATGACAGTAGGAGAAGGGGTAGCTCTGTATCTTCAAGGGGTTTCACTTTCTTGCTTTCAGCAGTGAGGAAAAGATTTGGGTCCTGCTGCTTCCTTTCTTTGTACATGTAGTAATAAAATTATTTACTGTTTATGTAGTGCTGGCATTTTAACTTTCACTGCCAAGATGCAGATCTGATGTATATTGCACTGTGTTGATCTCTATAGGCTCCTGGCAGTGAGTTTGGCAGTGACTGTGAACCACATGTGCCTGAGGACAGACAGACCTTACAGCTGACCCTCTGGGTTTTTGCCCATATGGTGCTGAAGCAGCACCCCATATGCCTGGGTTGTGCTTCTTGATGTCTCTGGGCTCCAGCTCCCACTGCTTCTGGGAGCTTGTTAGGAAAGAAGAGGTTTCCAGCTCATCTTGCACTTTGTTGTCTTCACAAACAGCAGTAAAATACCTCAGATTAGGATAGGCATGACTAGCATACTCACTGGTTTTATATCGACACAGAGCTCTGCAGAGCTGAAGGCATCACTCCAAAGTAAGCAGGAGCAGGATCAAACCTTACAGTCACATCACTTCCTTCCACCCCCAGAAATACTCACTGACCTCCTCTTTTCCCCTCCCATCAGGCAGTAGCAATGTGAAATTCATGAAAACGGCAGCAGCAGGAGCTGTAGCAGCTGCTCGAGGCTGGGAGCACATTCTTTCCTATGTTGTGGTTTGCTGACTCGCCTCTTTGTCTTGTGTGTAATGAACAGAGCTTATGGAGCAGGGAGCACACATGTAACAAATGGCTTCATTTTTTTTTTTTTCCCTTTACTTGGGCCTAATTCTGATCCAGTTGCTTAGGTATGAACCTGGGGAAATCCTGCTGTTTCTCTGGAGCCACTCCAGGTTCAGCCTGGTGGGACTGGTAGCAGAAACAGGCCCTGAAACACTGTCTGCAGTGCTCCAGCTGCCCACAGCAGCTGCTCATTGCTTTGTGTTTTCCTGCACCAGGAGAATTCTGTAACTTCTGAGGGCTGAGACCTCACCGTCCTGCTTTGATGCTGAAAGGCACAGGAACTGATTGTAAGCTGCGGGTAGCTATCTACAGAGGTTTTTGGTTTACAGGGCTTGATACTTTGCAATATATGTTAGGCTTACCGGGCTTCTTCAGCAGGGAGGAAGTCCAGGGCTCAGCTTGGTGATGGTGGCTGTTTTCGTTGCTGTGTGGAGTTAAACCATGTAGCTGATGACTGAAATCAGGAAATCTCTAAGGAGTGAGCCAACAAGAAAAGACTGGCTGTAACACAGTCTTTTCATATGGCAACAGTGCTGATTTGCTGGATCCACTGGTACAACCTCCACAGCAGGATACGTAGGGTTCCTGATCTATATCACTTTCCCATGACTTCTCGTTATTGGTGAGGGTGGATGAGTGTCTGCAGCATGCTCAGTGCTTTTTTATGCTCAGCACTGATCTATTCCATGCTTCCTTTATTCTTTCCTTGATATTCAGAAGACTTCACAGTTCCACTGAGATTTTACAGCAATGTATAACTTGGAGGCCAAACGGGCCAGGCAAGGAATCTATTTGTGGTTATTTACTAATGGCATTTTGGGACAACATGCAAACTCTGTCAGAGGGTCGTATTACAACAGATAGGCTGATAATCAGGAGTTTATTCCTAGTTACTGTAAGATTCTAAGGGAAACTGCAAAAGCACCAAAACTGCTGTAAAAAATCATACTATGTGGATGTCCAAGAACAGCCTGTAGTGTAGAGCACCACTAGAAGACCTTGTGCTTTCTCTAGATCTGGTAACTGTGGAGTTGAAAATGAATATGGCTTCTGAGGATTGGCCATGGTCAGGGAGGAGCCTAGAGTATGCTTGGAACTTCCTGCTTGTTATGGGAAACCAAGGCAAAAACCTCCTAGTCTGATCAAACAATGGAAGGCAGCAGGTTAGTTTATGCTGCCAGCAAAGGTGATTCCACAGTGTGAAAGATCCCAAAAGCAGTGAAATGCCTCTATTTTTAATAGCTTCTGTTTGCCAGTGTTTGGAGCAATAAACAGCATTTGGCAACTAAGTATATAGTTTAGCAAATATTTTACTCCTGTAATTTTTTGTTTCAGCTGTTATTAAAACTACCATTGCTAGTGGTGTGGGATCAGGCCTCTGGGGCAACAGATGAAATAATCAGGAGGAAACCCGAAGCCTTCAAAACATACATGTATGTCAGACATCAAATAACACTTTACAAACAGGGATATCTGCAGGTGAGCTTGGGTGGGAGGGGAGGCAAAATCGGATTCCTCTATGAGCCAGGCCATGCCCACTGGTGTTCGTGAGAGGTTTGACATGACTGGCATTGGTGGAATTTGGGCATCATCTGCTGTGGGAGATGACACACCTGGGCTTAGAGGAGTGTGGTGTGGTAAGTGGTTAAGTGCTGACCACTTCTTGGTACTCTTTATATGGCATTTTGAAACAGTAAAATTTTCTTGCTAGTATTTGTCTGGCTTTCACAGCTGATAGATTGAGTCACTTTGACACTTCCCAGCTGATAAAACATTTGTGTGCAGAACTCCTCCTAGGGGAGAAGGAGACCCTCTGCCATGCTGAAGTGCCTTACTACTCAACAGGGCTGCAGCTTGGTAGAGCTGGGCCCTCTGGCAGCACAGTATGCTTCTGGGAGGACTAGCCTGTGACAGAGACCTCGCTGCATTCTCAGAGATGGGCATCTATAGATTTATTGCAGCCAATTCTTAGTCTTACTGGCTCTACCCTTTCCAAGAAGGGTTGTTTCATTATAGTCAGTACATGAAAGTGCACAGTGCTAGGAGTATCCGTGCATTTTCACTTTAAAAGTCTTCATGTTTTTCCACCATTAGTGGCTTAGGATTTTCTTTATTTTTCATTGTCTCAGCTGTTTTACCAAGCTGTTATTTGCCTGAGGGTTAGATTTAAAAAAAAGTGGGCTGGGGGGGTGGGGCAGGGTAATTCTGACAGTCCTAAGAAGGTACTGGAAATGATGATTTGGTGCTGTTATAAAGAAAATTTGTTGTTACTTTTTTTTTTTAATTGCATCAGTGCCTCTGCAGCTGGCAGTAGAAATTTGACACCTCATCCAAAATAGGTCAGTCTTCCCCAAGTAAGAAACTGGCTATTTTGTATAGGGAAGTGACTCCATTCGAAATCGCAGGAACTGGATTTAACTAGGATGGCAAGCTCAGAATGAGCCTGAAAGTGTCAACTCCAGGGGGGAAAGAATAAAAATAAATATAAAAAAAAAAAGTGAACTGTAAATGCATCTTGTGTAGATCAAGGGAAATCTCTCAGAGCTCATCATGTTTAGAGATTTAGCCTAGAACTTTCAGAAAAATCCTGGAGAATGATGAGTGTTGAACTGCTCCATATGCCTTTTGGAGAAGCAGTCTTTAAAGGACACATGTCATGTTAGTATGGATTATTTTTTAATGAGAAAAGGACTCGCTACTAGCACCGGCACCTTTCATTGGTGCTGTTCACAAATATAAAAAACATGTTATTGTGTAGCATGTAGAAATTGGAGGCTTCAGAGGATCCAGACCCTTGGTTTGAGCAGCCCCTGGTGCTTTGCTTCCTTCCCTCAGTTCTTGCCCATTTCTTCATTCTTTGGCAACCAGTTTCTTCTGTGAATGGATCCTCACTTCTCCAGAAGAACAGTGTGAAAACACAGGGTTACATGAGCAAGCTTATTCTATCTCAGGTACTCCAAGGGTCTCCTTTCAGTCCTTGTTCCTTTATCTTTGCTTTTATCCTCTGCACCACCAGCACTGTTACAGGGCAGGCAGGCAGTGGCTTCTTACATTGCACACGTAGGCTCCTTCATGCTGATCTGTATCTGACGCACAGGGGTAGGAGGGACTGGCATAGGGTCACTTGGAAAGCCTGTAGCAGAACTGAAAATTTTAATATGGGGTCATTTTCTCACTTTTAAAAATACATTTATAAAGAAAAAATGTCTAACAGCAGTTAGAAGAAACCTACTGCTTTACAGTAGTTAAACTTCAGAAATGCCTTAGTTCTGTGTCTAAGCCTCTGCAATCCTTCTGTATGTACTGGTTTGGGGTTTTTTATCCCTCTGCCTAAGACACCAGATACATGAGCTTGCCCAGCAAGGAAAGCAAATGAGCCATTCTTTCATAAACATTGCAGTCCTAGGGAGAGGGTTTAAATCACTGATTTTGCATGCTTTGTAGCATTTTTAATGGCTCAAAAGTGTATGGCATAGATCCACACAGTAAAAATCACCTGTCATTTACTGTGAAGGCTCTGTTTGAGGTCTGAGTCCCACCAGACTATGGGGGTCCCTGAGAATGTAAGACTAAGCAGAAGAAAGCCAGGGAGTGCTAGTAATGCACTACATATTGGGAATAGCAGCATGAATTTGTAAGTTTGTGCATGTAGCTTAGTTGTGCAAATTTTTACAAGAAATCTGTAACAAAGCCAGGGATTGACAGTCCAGAATGCTAGTCTGGGGAATTAGCTACGAGCACTGCTTTTCCCTTCTGAATTACTTCAAAAGCTTTCTCTTTTGAAACAAACTGTGATTCATGCAAACTTTCTCCCATGCATTCTGGGAGAATAGAACATCAGTCAAGATATTCTGTGTGGCCACAAGGGCAGAGCTGTCTTTAGGAAAGTAAATAATCTGCTAGCAGATGATTTAGTGAAGTCAAATAAAATTAATTACTAGGAGAAAATATTTATATTTTATGCTATAAAAGGAACAACAGATGGAGTTACTGATCTTGTCTCAAAATCTTATGGTAAACCATTTCAGATCTATTTCTGTTTGTGAGTCAGTGGGTTTTGTCATGACTGTTCCTGTTAACAGCTTTCAAAACAACTGCTGTAGAAGGCTCAATAGAGTTCACTGCCTTGTCTCCATAGACCTATATGTAATTTGTGTCCCTAACCAACTCTGCAGTAGCACAGGCTTAAAATGAAGAATGGAACAAGAAATTTTGTTGTGAATTAAGAGTAATATAGTCAATTGTTTTGTATGCAGGTCTGGAAGTGTCAGAAATCATTGGACTGAGATTTATTCTTTTGTGGAAAGCCTAGCTGAGAAGTTTATAAGGTAAAGTCTTCTTAAGATGATAATTTAATTTGCTAAATATATAATTTTTTTCATTCACTGCTTCTTGGCAAATGAAAATCTGCTGAAGTAACGTGTCTGTGATGTGGACCTGGCTTGTTCTTCTGTTTCAGTCCAATGTTGCGGATGTCCTTCATTGTTTTTTCTTCACGAGGCACTACAGTCATGAAGCTAACAGAAAACAGGCAAGTACTCCTCACAGCTTTCATCCAGAAATACCCTCTGTCTCTCCTTTTAAGCAGTGAATGGTCTCAAAAACAGAATTTGGAGGTCTGTCTCAGTCCTCAGTGTGGCACCAGCTGAAATCCTTTCTACCATCCCCAGCTGGAAGAGGATTTAGAAGGCCTTTGGGTCTCCCATTACCACTTGTTTTCAGCCTTATAAGAGAAAGGCAGCACTGAGCTGTCTTTGTCACAGTATTTTGGGGAGAAATTGCATTTCCAGTCAAGGATTTGTATGCATCCTTACTCTGCCCAACTACCCAGCCAGGGGCAGCTTTTGTGTAAGAGATCTCAGCTCCTGAGCAGATGAACAGAAGATTGTATGAAAGTCACACAGAGCCCTTCAAAGCCAACCAAAGCCCTGAACTTTACACTAGCAGCCAGTTACGCCCAGTGCTGGAGCACTACCTCACCAGCCTATCCCACCTCTCCTGGGGTACAACACCCTGTGCCCTTCAGGCAGCACCTCTGCCAGGAGTGGTTTACAAAGCCAAGTGACAGACTTTTTAAGAAAAAGAGAATGTGAGGCTGGAGCAAAATTCTTGTTGCCACCTTCACAACCCTTAAAACCACCACTACCCAAAACCCACGCCCCCAAAAAAACTAAACAAAAAACTCAAATACTTTTTGATTTAATTTGCTGTACACAGAGCAGTCCCTGTCATGGAGGTGTTTCCAAGTATTTTCATTCATTTCAGCTTAAAGCCTTTGCTTTTGCTTCCATCTGTGTGAGAGGGCTTCAGTAATAGAGTGTAGCATAGAAGTAAAGGAGGCTCTGGAGCACTCTTGGAAGAACAACCTCCACCACATTTTGTACTTCAGGGCCTCGTCCATAAGCCAGATACCCTACAGGGGTCTTGCATTTCTGCTGGCTCCACTGAATTTTGGCTCAGGTCTCCCTTGTACCTTGGTGACAAAACCCAAACTTGCTCACTTCTCCCAGGTAGATTTGGTCTTTGCAAGGTGGAAAGCAGACAAACCCTGTAGCAATGTGTTGAATGTGGTATTAGAATGTTCCCTCTCCTCAATTCCTGTTCTGTGTGGATTACCATGTGTGCCTTTTCAGCACATTCTATACTTTGAAAGGGTATAAATGTGCTTTTTTCCCTAAGGACATTCCCAATCCCAACTACTGATTTTACCTTCATTCCACATAGACTCTTGTTTCATCTGTCATTGAGATTGTGCCACCTAAAATGCCCAGTTGCAAAATGGAGCTTAGAAGAGAGTCTTACTGTCTTTTTAAAAATGAATGCCCCATAGCATCTGGGGCTACATCTTGCACGTTGAATATTTGTGCCTTTTTTGTGTTCCACTACTACAATGAAAACTTTTACAAGGATTAGGGTCTTTTAGTGATCATTAATCAATTAAGTTATAAATTTCCCTGAGTGGTCCTCTTGGTTAACAGGTATTTATGCAGTAAGAAGCAATGCAACCTGGCTCATGATATCAAAGTCCCTCTCTTACTGGGGAGCAATCTGTGCCCCAGGAATAATGATCAGTCCCTGGTTCTCATCATTCCCACCCTGTTCTCTTACCTTCAGGCCTCTATCTTTATGATGGAAAAGTCCCAATCCCAACTATCCTGATGATTGATTGATTGAAGATGGAGTTTTTATTTGTCTCATTTTTGTGACAGTCATAAATTCTTACTCTGTCTGCAGTTTGTCAGAGTTTAATATCTGGCATTTGCTTTAAGTCAATCTTATCCTGACTGACAGTATATCAGAATGAGGGGGCAGAGCCAGAATTACACCTTTAAAATGTATTAACCCTAATGTACCATGTCTGGTTTTGTGCTTCTAACTTGTAATAAAATTTGCTCCTATTTTGTTTCATGTCTTTGTGGTTTTGTTTTTCTTTTGTCTCTCCAAAGGGAAGCCATAAGACGAGGTCTCGACATTCTTCAGCATGAAGTGCCTGGAGGAGACACGTTCATGCATGAAGGATTTAAAAGGGTACACATGACAGTACCTCCTTTCTTTGATTTGTACGTACAAACTTTACCGTTCTTGCTGCTGGTGTACTTAAGAGCTAACAGTGTTCTATGCTTTGTTGCAGGCAAATGAGCAGATTTACCATGAAACCTATGGAGGTATGTGTTGTACATCACTCGTGTCATGTATTTTCATTAAAAAGACATGGATGGTGGTTCTTTATGTGACCTGCAGTAAACCAACCGAAAGAAGCGCTGGAGAAGGAATTGCTGTTACACAATCGCCGCATTCCATTTTGACTACACTCTGTTTTTAACTGTGTGATTCATGGTTTATTAAGACCAGAGGAGACCAGTATGATCACAGATCTGACCCAATGCAGAATACAGGCCAAAGCATTACAGCACCAACTGCCTGTCCTGCACCCAGGGAACAGGAATATATGGATTTTCCTGCACCCTCTGTCCTGACTCACTTAGCCCTGTCTGTCTTGTGCACTGAAGTCCTTGTTCTCATCAGTGTAGGAATGAATGCAATCAGCTGAGATTTCTGCATCAGTGTGAATGATCTGGGATCGGATTCTGAGTTCCTAAAATGTAAATTTTGATTAAATTTTGAGAGGGAAATGTATTTGTGTGTTTTGTCTGTGCCAGACGAAGACTTAATTGGTTAAACTGAATGCTTCTTGCCTGGTTTGTACCTTGATACGAAGTTGTTATAATTTGTGGGCTGATAGTCTTTTTGGATGGAGATTTGGGTGGAGAAGTAGGCTAATGCCTTCCAAATGAAATCCAATGTGAGTGTAGAGTCTGCAGAAGCCAGTCTGCGTGGCTTCTCCTGCAGTTCTCCCACTGAAAGCTATTTTATCTCTTCATAACATATAGCTAAGAACTAATCAACTATTGTGTAACCGGTTAGATGGGAAGGAGTAGACCAGATCTGGGTTTATAAGCTAAAATATCAGGGAAGAAACAACTGTTCAACAGAAAACAAAATGTCTGATTTTTTTCAGCCTTTCCGAGCATACTAGGTATATAAAAAAAGAGGAATATGGGAATCCAAGCTATCTTTCCTCCCAAGTTGCAAGTCTTCTTTTTTAAGATTTATCTGTCTGACATGACATGGGAAGGACTGAATGGCATAAGAAACATGTCAGAACTAATCAGTCTTTAATTTCAGGCAGTATGGGGAAGGACACTGGAAATTTTAACAGGTTATTTTGAGAAAATAGCAAGTACTTCCCTGAAAGTGGAGAGTTTGTGTGTTAGGTAATTAAGAACTGTTGAAGCAGAATGGTTCATTGGACCATAGTTTGCATATTAATTTGGTTTTATTTTGTTAACAAGTTATATTTTTCAAGGTAGCGCTGTATTCTGTACTGCATTACGTGTATAACTTTCTGATGTTTACACAATCTTTTCACTTAAACTTAGGAGAGATATGAAGTATCTTATCACAAGGCATGAATTTTCTCCAATGGACCTGATCTTAAGATTTTCACATGCTCAAAATTCCTGTGAACTTCACTTAACAGTTCCTGTTGCTTAAGACATGTAGGAATGAACCCCCTATAGAAGGCTATAGAAAGTCTGCTGGAGGGGAAGGCAGGGTGGAAGGAAAGCTTCTTTTGCAGAGGTATCTCCTGCTAGGGCCTCTGGGTAAGGTTTGTGTAGAGAGGTGCTTGTCAAGAGAAGAGCAGAAACCTCTTCCTCTTTGTGGATCTGTTTTGCCACTTCACATGAAAGGTCTAGATGTGATCTTGGTGGGTGCCATATTTTACTTGGAACAGAAAAGTTTGTGGTTGGACTTTGTTAGAGTAGTTGTTCCCCTTCAGCGATTCTTCCTCTCTGTGGATCTGTTTTGCCACTTCTCCACATGAAAGGTCTAGATGGGATCTTGGTGGGTGCTGTATTTTACTTGGAACAGAAAAGTTTGTGGTTGGACTTTGTTAGAGTAGTTGTTCCCCTTCAGCGATGCTTGTGACAGGAAGGTGTGCAGGTTTTGGCTTACTGCATGCTATTATGTATCTGACCTTCAGCTGGTGTATCTGTAATGAAGTCCATACAAATCAGGCTGAGGCCTTATGGTTTTGTGCTTGTCAGAAGAAAGGAACGCCTCACTTCAAACTTTCTTTTCATTGCTGTATCTTGTGTTGTACACATGCCATCTGTTAACTCTCCTCCATCTAGGAGTTCGGACTGCTAGTGTGATTATTGCTCTGACGGATGGAGAACTGCAAGACGTTCAGTTTTATTATGCAGAACAAGAAGTAAGTCACCTTCATGTTTACCCAAACTAGCTTATGTCAAACCTGTAGGCATTTACTGCTGGCTCCATTGATCATATGGCTCTGTACTTAATGACTTTTTTTTTTTTAGGCCAACAGAGCCAGAAGCTTTGGAGCTATTGTTTATTGTGTTGGAGTTAAAGATTTCAATGAAACTCAGGTAATTTTCCTTGCTTTCTTCTTGTTCTGTTTTTCTGGTACACTAGTGCACAAGTAACAGTATCAGATGAAGAAATCTATTTAATTACTTGAAGCTTAAATTGTTTCGTGTCAGTGTGATGTCTTTTACCAAGTATGAAAGGGCCCAGTTTTGTTCACTGTAACTTTGTTTTCCTCATGTTTTATGATTGTCTTTCTTTGCAGCTGTCAACAATTGCTGACAGCATCGATCATGTTTTTCCAGTTACGGGAGGCTTTTATGCCCTGAGAGGAACCATTGATTCGGTAAGTTGGGTATTCCGAAACGCAGAAAAGGGCATCCTTTCCTGTAGGAATTAAGCATAGAAAACAATGATTGCCAAAATTCCTATTGTTTAAATCTTTTAGATTCTCAAGAAATCTTGCATTGAGATTCTAGCGGCTGAACCATCAAGTGTTTGTGCAGGAGGTAAGTTTCCATGAGAACAATGAGGTAAGGTAAATGACAATGATGAAATATCAGGAACTACCTAACATGGTCTTGGAGCTGAAGCCTGTGGATGTGTTAGAGCAACCCCTTGGGCTGCAGCTAAAGCCCTGTATGTTCCTTCTCATTTGAGGGGGAAAAAAAAGTACTCATAAATAAGTTGCTGCAGTTGAATGTCAGCTTGGAGAATTGACTGAGGGTAGCACTCAGGCAATTGGGGCTACTGTTTTTTAAAATACCCAAGAGGAGGAGGCCACAGACTGCCAGAGATGCTTTAAAGTCTAAGATGTATCTCACAGATTTCTGGAAAGACTATTTTCTGGGGTCTGCTAGAACTTTTGAGCAGTTAGAACAAGATTTCGCAGAAGCTTCATAGAAATTTAAGGTTTCTTGAACCAGATGGCATTAACCTCATAGGCCAAGGTACCTGATGTGTTTTCCAAAGCACTAGTGTTTTACTTGCTTGCAGTGAAAGAACCATTAGTGTATATGGAAAACATGAAGAATCCCCAGAGGAACTGTTGATAACTTCATAGCTTTCATGTCTAGTATATTTAACTTGGATTTATTCTAGTTTGTTAGCAATTCACTTGCTGTGTTTTTTTGTCTACTTAAGAGGCTATTGCAGCAGAGTGACACCATAAGTTGGCTGGAAGGTATAGTTTACAGCATAGTTATTCAGTTTTGATGTTTGCTGTCTTGTGTTCATTTCCTATGTACTGTAAAAATGAGCATGTAAAAATAGCAATGATGAATGAAAGCTGACCTTGAAAACAGATAAAAATAGGAAATTCGGGAAAAATCTAATAAATATCAGAGAAGAGAGATTATTCACTCTTCGTTTTCATGTCGATCACAGTCTTATCTTGCCTTGAGTATTTCTATTTAAAATGAAATATCGTTGTATCTTTTGAACTCTTCCTAAATATGTAATTGTGGACTAGACATTTGTGATAAAATTTTTCCGCAACCAAGGTTATAAAAGGGAATGATTTTGTCCTTAATAGCCTTGTGGAGCTGATAAACAGTTTTAAAGCTCTGACATTACCAATCTGGTTTTCTTTTTGTTTTTACTTTATAGTGATAAATTCGTTGGATTTTTCCTTGATATTGTGTACCAGGCAATTTTTTGGTGCAACAGCTTATTGCAGGCTTTCCTGTTGACCAAAAATTACATTTAGCTACAAGGAAATGTGAGTGTTGTAATTGAAGGGACTTAAGTAGTATTCTTGTAATGTTTGGAACAATGTTAAGAATATTGGCAAGTCGAATTTGAAACTGCTTTATCAAATGGAAATTTGAAAATATTTTTCTCAAGTATTTTCTTGAAAATCTAGTTCCTCAAAGATGGAAAGCTTTTTCCATCTTCTTTTTTCCAAAAATGAAGAAAGGAAAATGTTTTAAAAAAAATGAAAAGCAAAAAATAAATCTCCCTTTCTCAAAAAGAATCATTTTGATTCCTGATTCATGAGTTCAAACCACTTTGTTTTTTGCCAAACTTGTTAGGTAATTAATCACAAATGTGATCAAAAATATACAAGTGCACTTAAATAACTTCCTCTCCTTACAACAAAAATTGTTGCATTGTTTGGATCTGTAAATATTTTTCTATGTCTTTGTGGCTTTCAAATCGGACCAGTATAAATTGGGCAGTTTGTGTACTGCTCATGATTCAGCAGAATACCAGCACTTGTTTCACTAAATTCTGAGCTTTGTTCTGTCCCTGTTGATGAAGCTATCTAGCAAAGGCTGACACACAACAAAGTGGGTGCTGAGTCACCAGGGCATGAAGATTTAGGTCTCAGGCACCTGAAGTTTTGTTCATAGCAGTAGGAAACTTGAAAATAGGAGGAAGGGAAAACTGCGGCTCTGAATAATGCAGACTGTCATGGCTTGAACAGTCATTAGCCCCAAGAATCAGGTCTGCAATAGTTTTTATGGCTCTAGTCCTGCAAGCCTTACCTGATATGAACTCCTGCAAGAAGTTTTACAGAGTAAGGCTGCAAATATTTATGCTTGTGCTTGGCTTTATCTTTTATTATCCTACTTATCTCAGCGTTGCTGGAGATTATCTTTATAGCTGTGTGCACTACTGTCTCCTGAGAAGGAATCTCCTGGGACTGAAAAACTGTTTTTCATGGTAATGTGAATCCAGATCCTGAATCCAGTTCACTGGCCAGTCAGATATAGTTCTACTCTGTGTAATATAATTTTTTTTGTAATGTGTTTAATATTTTTATTGTACTTTATTTGGGCTTTAACACAAGAAGTACTGAAGTTTATGAGGTCATCTCAGAATTTTAATGCATTTTAAATTTACATAATTACTAATATAGTTTACTAATAATGTATAGGTAAAGTATATAGCCATCAAATCCTACATAAAACTATATGTATACACACCTGCATTTAGAACTGGCTGAAAATGATAATGTCACATTTTCTAAAATGCAACATCCCTCCCCTTTTTTCTAAGTTAGGAATTTTGCTTTGCATTTTAAAAGAACAGTAACTGAAATTTGCATTTCAAAATTTGGATTGAAAAATAATAGGCCTTTTGAAAGAGTGCAATATATTATTACATTCTGTGGCAAAGAAGCTTGCTTGTTTACAGCTTTGGAATGTGTCTTTGTCCATGCTTTTTTATAAAATTTGTCTGAGGAGATGATAATCAATTTGGCTTTTATTTAGCATTATTACTAATTTTTAGAATCTGGTGTGAGGTCATAAGGGCTTTGTGTTGCTCAGTGGAAGCCAATCATGGTCAAGGAGGGGGTCAGACTCTGCTCTAAGCCCTGTAACTGTTCTGGCAACTCATAATTACTACTGTGTTGGTGATTACTGGTGGTCTCAGCTTCATTTTTGACTTGCCAGAGGTTTAGTAAAATGCTGATGAACTGATTTCCGTGTGGTGACAACTCCATTTGGGACTCCGGCTCTCTGTGACGAAGCTATCTGGCAAGTCCATTTACGAATTGATCTCGTCACATTGTGACAGCTATCTGATGCTTAATGCTTTCTGACCCTGCAAATTCATTGTCCCCAATGTGGAGCAGTGGAGTCGGGTCTCTCCCGTTCCCGATGATTTAAAGCGACCAAGACGTGCAGCCTGTAAACAGGCTATCAGCGTAGAATTGGAGGTGCCTCATATCCCGTTTGACAGCATCATTGCTTTGATTATGCTTACGGTACGCAGATATGATGGAAAGGTTTTGTTGGCTGTGGCATCCTACTGGCCACATCAAGTCCCAGGTGTGGATGCAAGCCGTCAGCTTCTCGTCAGAGTCACAGAAGCGAAGCCGACAGCGCAGCCACCGCACACCAGCTTCAACCTCCCCTCTCGCTGCCAGCGCTGCCCGGGTATTTCAGTGCTGACCTTTTTCCCTTCGCTCTCTTGTCAAAAGCTACAAGACACCATCTGACAGTAACTAAGGAAGAAAAGGACGCAGCCAGAGCCAGGGCGCAAAATTAGCTGGAATTAGCCATTTCAACAGACCGTCATCCAGAAGGCGTTAGTGCTCCGCAGCATCCGGAGGGGCAGGCTGCTTCATGGCTACAACCAAATCCAGTACCAGCTCTTTACATTTCCATGCAAACCTGGGACAGAAACGATGCTGTCAGCTTGTGCTGGTGGACGGGTTACTGCCCAGCCCCTTGGTCACAACTGACTGTGCAAAGTGGCAGTGACAATAAAAAGAAGGGCAGGCGAGGTAAACTGCCTTGACAAGACTAAACTTCTAGAGGTAGATTTTTACCTTTGGTGTTTTGTGTTCAAAGTCTCTTACTTGCTGCATCTATTTAAGTAGCTATTGAAATAGCTATCAAACAAGCCTCCCTGGTTCTTGTCTTTTAAGAGCATTAGCTCAGGAGAAGGGAGGAAAAAAACTAAGTGCAATTTTATTTCAGCAAGCTGCTTTTTATAATGTAAAGAGAAATTGTCATCACAGCGAGTTGAATGCCCAGCTCTAAGGAGTGGGCTGCCCACAAGCGAGGTGGGTAATGTGTGGTCCCAGGTAGTTTTGGCAAGTGGGCAGAGGTCCAGCTGCTCTCAGAGCTGGCTGTGACTCTTGGCTCTGCTGGCAAAAAAAGATGCTCATCAAGAATAATTCTCAGCATATCAACTGGGTTAGATGTGGAATGGCTAAAGGCATGAATCGGAGTAACTCCAGATTCTTACTGGAGTAAGAAGCAGCTGAGTCTGACCTACAGTCTATTTTATTTGCTTAAATAAATAAGTTCCCACCCCTAGTGGGAACCAGGAGGTATAAATCTTCCCTTAAAGAGGCCAGACTCCAGTGCTGGCTTGGTGTGTTTGGCTCTTGATGTGCTCAGTGAGGTCTCGAATTGGATCATATTTCTTCAGCAAAGTGCCAAAGCATGTATTGCACTTTAATATGCACTCCAGTAGATATTTTCTTTTTCCTTTTCCCAAAACATCATTTCAGATTCCCATGTTCCTTGCAGTCTGTGTCAGTTCAAAGCACTGCTCTAAAGGAAAGCTACTATGAGGAAAACCAGTGTGTGGGTTTCCAGTGCTTGAGTGTAACTTGTGCATGCCCTTGTCCAGTTCACCCAGAGTTGCATTAGACCTCAATATAGTGAGAATGTGGTTTTGGCAAGAACAAGCTGTTTGAATGGAAAAGTTAAAGCACTTCACATCCTTGTGCTAGCTTGCCTTGCAGTAACTTGATAGTGAAGAGCAGGCAGACCGAGCTGAATGTGTTTTTTGGGCGTCTTTAGGCCTCATGTAGTGTTATCCAATAAGTCCTTCATCCAAAGCATACAGATAACATTTCATATGATGCACTTCCATGTTATCAGAAGCCAGATCTCCTTTCACTAAAAATGAGGTACTGCTCTCCTCAACCCTATCAACATTTAGTATGTTGATCAAAATATAATTGATAATGCATGTGGACTTGTTCATGGGTTTACTTGCTGTTAGTGGAGATCTGTGCAGTTCATTCTTATTTTTTCTATGTGTACCATAGATTAATTGGTCCTGTGTTGTGCTGGTGTTCCCCTGGTATTGGGCTCGTCTCAAATGCTGCTCAGCAGCAGGTATAAGCAAGCTGTATGGAGGATTCAGCTGAACCACATTTGTGTGAAAGTGCAACTTCTGTGCTTTTCCTTTCTGCACACCTGGGTATCATCTGGCTTCTTGCATGTAGCCTCAAAACAACTTCCAAATATATTTGACACAACAAATTTTTAATGTCTCTCCACCTGCCCGTGTTAAAGATGCTATCTCTGTGGTCAGTGTAGCAACTACAATGCATTTGGTGACCTAGAGAGGATTTTCCTTTCTCATTTCCACTACTGGTTTGTCTTGTGTCTAGTTTGGCTAGAGCTCTTGGGCTAGCCCCAAGAGGAAGGAAACTGTGGCTCTGTATTGGGCTCTACCTCTGTAAAGTAGAAGGGAAGGAAGGGCAGCAAACAGCTGTGTTGTGCTGTTGTCAGAGCTCTGAGTAGAATTACCCATATAGGTTACTAAGAAATACTTTTGGAAGCTTGCTGTGGAGAAGGTGGGAAATCTAAACCATCCTTCTTAATACTTTCTTCCTCAAATTACCTTTCCTGTTTTTAAATGTCATGGGTACACTGACTCGGTGTCTCAGTATAGGCAAACTCGCTTGATGCTATCACAATTGGTCTTTGGACCTTCCCCTTTTGCACATTTCTATACCCAGAAGATGTTCAGCCAGGTAGATCACCTCACTGATGACAACAGAGTGCATTTTCGAGGTATGTGAGCAAACTCAGTGCACTGTGATATGATCAGTGGTGCCAACAGTGGAGGGCACGTGCAGTTGGGATCTCACTTCTGACAGCAGCCTTCCTAGGTTGGCTTTACTCGGATGTGAAACTGCTACCATCACTAAAAAGACCATTGAAAAGTTGGTTGAAAAACTGACAGTGCTTTTCCTGCTTGAACGAACAAATTACAGCTTCTTATCACAGTAACAACAAAAATCACAGGTTCCCACTCCCCACCCTCCCTACATCAGAACTGAAGCAACAGAAATTGAGAGCAGCTGAAGAGCAGGTTTAGGAGCTCTTGCTCTGAGCAGCAGGCACTGTCTGATGTGGCAGGTCTCTTCTTGTGCCATGTGTGGTTTTTGCTGCTGGGGCAAGGGTATGGAGGAAGAGCACAAAGGAAATTACAGCATGTGGATCTTCAGTTATTTCCATGCACAACAGATGCTAATGGGACTGTGTACAGCCTCAGATCCTATATGGCCTGAAAGGTGGTTTTCCAGGACTGGCACAATATGCAAACTTCCTTGCTGATTTACAGGGGGTTATGAGGGAAGTCCTGTTTATCTGTATCTGTCTAAACAGAGCTGCTTCTGAAAGCCAAGTGCCATCTCCTGTGTAGATAGGAGAAAGGCCTAGTGCTTATATTTAGCAAAGGTGGCTGGCCCAAAAGTCATGGAGGAAGTATGAGATGACACAGCCATGTCAGGCTCATGGTATTACTGTGACACCTTTAATTAAGGCATTGGGGATCAGTGAGAAGCCTTTGGGAGCACCCTTGAGATGCGTGTTGCTCTGTGGAGCACCAATGCCACTATAGCATTCTTGACCATTGCTGCTGAATATTGAGACTGCCAATGTGAATGTTTTATTTGGGGCATAAGGAACATTCATTTCCATGTTGTAATTGACATGTCTCTGGAATACTGTATTTGAGTAATTTTTCATTACTTCTCTGTATTTTCACTTACAGAATCATTTCAAGTTGTGGTAAGAGGCAACGGCTTTTATCATGCAAGAAATATTGACCAGGTACTCTGCAGCTTCAAGCTCAACGACAGCCTTACTATCAGTAAGTTTGCAGGATGATGTGTTCCAATGCATCTGGTGGGTGCATCGCCTCATGGGTGACAGGTGACCCAGCCCATCTCTCGTCCAGGTTGGAGAAGTCTTTGCAATGGATGTTGGGGGAGCTGAATAGGGTTCTACAATTAACAGAGGTTTGAAATGCATATTTAATCAATCCCGTTACTTGTTGCCATTGCATTGTGAGGGCTTATGTGAGGTGTGCTGCTGCACAGTGAATTTTGGCATCACTGTAATGCACGAGGGAGTTGCGTGCGCTCAATGAGGACTCGGTATCAGATTTTTAAGAGGGAGAAATAAAAATGTTGTCTTCAAAACTCTCTTCATCAGTACAAAGAAACAATCCTATCTTGATCCCTTGATGGTGATTCAGGAGACACTCTCTGTAAAGCAGGGCCTTCCTCGGCCTGCTCCACCCCTCCCTGACAGCAGTTGCTGGACTCCTTGCGAGCATGTAACGCAGGAGCTCCCTGTCATCACTCTGCTCAACGGGGTCTTTTGTTTGCTGTCTTGGCAAAGGACTGAATGGCCAAAAAAGATTGAGTGTCCAGTTTCTCAGCAGTCCTCTCTTATTCCTGAGAAGCTGTGAATATCTGGCAGGATGAGGCATTGCATGGGGAGGGGAGTTTTGCTCCTTTTCCATATATGCTACCCTTGTTGCCTGAGCACAGTAGAGGCTTTCATATCCTGCCACGGTCAGACTGGTGCCTTCCCTAGCAGTGAATTCACTTACAAGAGGGGACACATGAATTGCTCCTTCATTTCCTATCCTAGTTGCCTACATGGAGGCTGCATTAAATAAACTCTGGTGGTCTTGGCTTTCATTCCATTTAGAGGTGACCATTGCCAGGGGTTTGTTCCTTGTGGTTTACCAGGTAGACAGTCTCTTGTTTTTTTTTTTCTCTTGTCCCTAATGAACTGGCACCTTGACTGGACTTGACACAGTGAGTGCTGATTTGAGCCTGAAAGTACACAGGAGAAAATCTACTTCTCCTCCATGCTGTGTTCTTCTTGGTTTAGATTTGCAACAAATGTTGTGATAAGACATTGATGTATGCTGGCTGGCTTTTTTCCCCGTCTTGAGCCTGGAAGTACACAGGAGAAAATCTACCTGAATTCCACTTCTCCTCCATGCTGTGTTCTTCTCGGTTTAGATTTGCAACAAATGTTGTGATAAGACATTGATGTATGCTGGCTGGCTTTTTTCCCCATCTTGCTTGCTATTAAACATATCACTATGATTTCCATGGTCTCTTCTCTGCTAGAACAGGGAGATAAGCTTTGTATTCAGGTGTGCTTGGGGTGGGTGAAGCATGAAAGAACAACTCTCATATCTGGTTTTGCTCACGTTAGTTTTTGAAATTTTAGGTAGAAAGTAATTGAATCTTTTAAATAAGCTGACAGTTTTTACCAGCCCCTAATTCACCTGAGTTTGACTTCTGTGGGTCAGACTTTCTCTTGACTAGCCCTGTAGCCACTTTTGACCATTTGGAGCTAAGATGTGGTTGCAGCAGTGACTTGTCTACTCTCGTGCCTCAGCTTACACACTTTTAGTGTAGGAGTGGTGCAGGATTACTGCTCAGCCTTCTATTTGTGTTTATAGGACATGGCTTTCTGGATGTGGCTTTTGAAAGCAACAGGATTAGCACTGCTGCCTAGGAGCAGGAGAGTGCATAGGGGCAGGAAGAGATCCATGGCCTTGCTTTTGACTCTGCCTGCACCAGACCCCTGTAAACATGGGCTGCTTCAAGATGACTCTGCTCCAGCAGGAGTAGGGAAGTGATTGTGCCCCTGTACTTGGCACTGGTGAGGCCACAGCTTGAGTACTGGGTTCAGTTTTGGGCACCACAACACAATAACGATGCTTGAGGTGCTCGAGGGGGTCCAGGGAGGGGCAGTGAAGCCAGTGAGGGGTCTGGGGAACATGTTGTATGAGGAGTGGCTGAGGGAACTGGGACTGCTTAGTTTAGGCAAGAGGAGGCTGAGGGGAGACCTTACTGCTCTCTACAGCTACCTGAAAGGTGCTTGTAGTGGGGTGGGTGATGGTCTCTTCTCCCAAGTAACTAGCAATAGGACAAGAGGAAATAGGCTTAAGTTGGGGGGGAGGGGCAGTTAGATTAGATATTAGAATAATTTCTTTACTGAAAGAGTGGTGAGGCATTGGAACAGGCTGCCTGGGGAGGTGGTGGAGTCACCATCCTTGGAGGTGTTCAAAAAATGTATAGATGTGGCACTTGGGGACATGGTTTAGTGGTCACAGTAGTGTTGGTTTGATGGTTGGACTTGATGACTTGAGAGGTCTTTTCCAACCTTAATGATTTTGTAGTGCTGCCATAGAGGGGAGGTTGGGGACAAGAAAATCAACAGCTAGTGCAGGATAGGTCCTCACAGTAATATCAGTCATAACCCTTATCTGCCTTTCTCTGGTATATGACCAGCTGTAGGGTGTGTTTTTTTCCTGTTGTGCCTGTCTACTGCAGCTTCACCCCATCTCTGTTATTCCATTTCCCTGCCCTCAAACAGTGCAGCCTTGGCTTCTCGTGTGTGCTTGCACGTGGGTAGGCAAAAATTGAATCCTATACTTTGACCCTTTGAGTAACTCGTGGGATAGGAGTATTCATTATAAGTAGAGTTTGCATGCATTTATCAGACAGCTGAGTATTGCTCAAATCTGGCTTCAAAATGGCTGATTACTGCTGTCAGGAACAAAGATGTGCTTCTGCTTTTTACCTGTAACATTGTATCAGCATCAATGAGAACAGTCATCCCAGTACTTGGTCTTGTAATCGGTAACATTGGGGAATATTGTTACTTACATGCTGAATTTGTCTGTGGCTCTCATTGGTGTCAGCATGTCTCCAGGGGATGGCCTGCTTGGGACAATTTCTTTTTTTTCATCCCTGACAGTTATATTCATTTTTCAGATGAGAAGCCGACCCTTGTTCACGATACTTACTTACTTTGTCCTGCTCCAGTGATAGAAGATGCTGGACAGTAAGTATTGCTTTCCAGCATGTGTCCAGAGAGAGGAGACTTCTGGGTGAGATGCCATCACTGAGTCAGGGGCTCAAAATATTGCCCAAAGTGCCAAGCTAACAAATTTGTGTGTGCGTGTGGGGCAGGATTACCTCTATTTCCTTTGTGCCAGCCTCTCTCAGTATGAGCCAGCATAACATTATTCAGTGTTGGATCTTCAGCACAACTTAACCAAAGGCCTTTTTGGACCATGGTCCTATATCACAGAATTGTAGAATGGTAATTTCTAGGGCCAGATTCTTATTTAATTTCACTGTCATATCAGTGTTTTTATCCCTTGACCTTAATGCAGATATTCTGGATTTATTTGGATATAAAAGAAAACATGCTGTCTCTTTAAGCTACAAAAGGGTTTAAAAAAAAAAAAAATTCAAGTTTTTTATGCTTTCTAGGGTAATACTGCAGGCTTTATGTTGTGACTCACTGTCCTAGTGCCCTTTGCCTCTGGTGGGATGGGTATTTTTAATAAAGACCATATGCCCCAGCTCAGTTAAGTCAGCATAAAAAGGGTAGCTCCTGGGCAGGCAGAGAGACAAATGCAGGTAAGCACCTGAAGCCATGAAAACGCCTTGACTCAGCAGGACATTCTGCCCATATGTGTTCATGAGCCAATGGTTAAAGCACAGACAGAACAAAGGAAACAATGGGTATAAAGATGACACTAAGTGTATCTGTTTTGTGCTTTAGGGTGGTTTTCCTACAAGTCAGCATGAACAACGGGCTAACATTCATCTCCAGCTCTGTCAGCATCACCAGCACACACTGTGTAAGTAATTGCAATGGGGCTTGACAGAGAAACCATGAGATCCTGGAAAGAGACGGTGGCTCTTCAGGCAAAGCCTCCTTGCATGAGCATGAGCTTTCTACAGCTGCTGCATCACAGTTGTTGGACTGTACCTCTTAGAAAAATAACCAGGGCTAGCTAAGATTAAATTGTTACTGATGATGCATAGATTATGATAGATTTACTCAATAAAGAACTGCAGCAAAAGGTACCCTACCCACTTCTGTGCCAGGAAAATATCATCAAAGTTAGGATCTGACTAGAACAGAATCTTGGAAAATGAGGGAATGAGCATCAGGAAGCAACACCCTGTGAGCTTTGGGATCCCTTATGGGATTTGGGGTGAAAGGCATAACTGCCAGGATCTGGATCTGGAGGGGCCACAGTATGGGAGGTCCTCCAAATTTACAAGGTGATTTTTTGGGCTAGAGGTTGCAACATTTTCTTAGACTACTACAATTTACCCTTTACTAGTTCAGGATTCACTAAGACATTTTTACAGTTTTAGTGAAGTCATAAAGAGCTGATTGCTTTTCTCTTAGCATCACAGGGGATGACCAAAAAGAGGTAGCTGCCTCAGATCCTGGGGTGAGCTTATTCATAAAAGATTGATGCTCAACCCAGCCGAGGGAGAATGTGCTGCTATGGGACAGTTGCAGCTGTGATATGAGCATCTCCAGGTCAAAAAGACCACCTATCCCCAGGTGGAGTGTCAGGGACTAACAGCTAGAAATAATATGTTACTGAAATCTGATTTTAGAGTCAAACAATCAAAATGAAGACTCAATCTTCTTCCTTGGAGTAAAAAATAGACAGTGTCCATAGCTGGTGCAAGAAAGTATGGTAGCTAAAAATTTGGCCTTGTACTTATGGGCTGAATAAAGTTTGCTGAAGTACCTGATAGTAAACGCTTTGTATCAAGGCTGATTTTTATTGATACTGGTGTCAAAAGGGCTTTTATAGCCTACGCCAAATGCTGTCATACTGGTTTGTAATCATTCTTGGCCTTTTTGACAGCTGCAGAACACAAAGGCAGTAATGAAGACAGAGGGAGTGCCTGAAACTTGCAAATCTGATTTTTCTGATGTTTACAGCAACGAAGCTGGGAAATCTCACACCAGATTGCTGCAACAGTCTGGGGTGCAGGGACTCAGAATTTAGCTGAAATGGAGTTGCTGCTTCACCTAATTATTTTTATTTTTCCAAAACTTTCCTCCAAATTTTCTATGCTGAAGACTTATATTTTCACATTTTATTCTTCTACCCCAGGTACAATAAAACCTTTGGAATCTGCCGTGAAACATAAGTGTTAACTGGTGCATTTAGTTACCCATATGTAGTTTATTTCTAATGAAGACTGAAGTCTTAGCCCTAGCTGAGCTTCCTACGGGCCAGAACATGGATGGAGGAAGTTTTTTCTCTGTGTAGCCTTAGGATAAAGGGAGAAATCCAATCTCCAGTCCTGTCAATCTGACAGTTTTTGACCTGACTCTTGCAGATTGAATGTGAAGGAGGCAGGCAGCCTGATTCTCGGCTGGTACAATAAAGAAAAAAAAAGACTGCCTCTACAGTTACATCCCATAAGCAGGGAAGTTGACGGTTCAGTTTCCAACTTTGTCTTAATTCCATACATTTTACTCTTCTCATTTTAGAGACTCCCTCAGTTTACTTTCCTCTCCTGTTTCCTTTTCTGTGGGTGGCAGTCAGCTGGCCTGCTCAGCTCTCCTCCCCATCTGGTCCTTCTGTCCTTTCTGTACAGTAAGTAGCTTTACTTTACTCCTAAAGCCTCTGTTTGATCCCTGTGCTTATTTCTGTTCAGCTACATGAAGTCTACTATCTCCTTTTGAATGTCCAGCTTCACTACAATGCTTTTTATATTTATTCATAAAAAGAGGACTCTAGCTTCTTGCTGGCAGCAGCTCCTGAAATGCTGCTGCTGAGTGTCTTGAATTTATATGAGCACTTAATATATGAAAAGCAACAAAGGTTACGAAACATGGAGGTAATGTGCATTTGGAGTAACAGTAGCAGTGATACGTGCATCTTGTGCACTGCATTAGCTCTGTGCTAGGATTTGTTTTTAAGGAGAGCAGCAATACCTCTTAAAGTTATGCTTGACTTACCATCCTTTTTTCAGCAAACTGGCTTTGCTGGGAGTTCATGCCTCTCAGTTGTCTGCTTTCCAAATGTGTTAATGCTAAATGGACCCATAGGATGGCTGCAGCACTGAACTGCAGCTGGGCTGTTTGTCTTCTAACAGGATTCTGTTGAGCAGGGGGGTGCATGGCATAGCACTCCACCCTGGCTTTCAGCTGCTCTCTGACCAAATGCATGAGGTGAGCCAAATAACGTATCCCAAAACAGGCTGGTTTGTTGTGCCTATAACAAGCCACAGAGCAGTGGAAGGATGGTACTTTCTTTTCTACCCTCAGCCTTTTCATTGTTTGGGGGGAAAGCAAAGCCACTTGAAAAGTGAAGGGAAATCCTGTTGTAAGAAGGAGAAGAAGGAGCTAAGCACTAGCTTCTGGTGTCATGGGAATTCAGCAAGTAGTTTCAGATTTAATAAAGTGAATGTCATGGACTTTATCCTCCATAAATCTTCTTTAGCATTTGCTTTTTTTTCATTTATCCTCTCGCCTATCCTTGAAAAATCTTTTACAGCTTTTTCTAGTCGACTCCTTTCCCTCAGCCTAATTCTCAAACCTTTCTTCAGGCTCTTTTCATGTCTTCCTATCCCCAGGTTTTCCTCTAGTTTGCTGCCATGTTTTGCCTGTTCTCTGATACCCATATTGCTGGTGGATTGAACCTTTTCTCAAACTCAGAAAATCTACCATTGAAAAGGTTTCTTCTCCCAGTATGAAAGAAATGGGTGGTGCACCAGGGCTAGTCTTAACCTCATCCCAGAGCCCAGTGCAGTCCAAGAAAACAGCATGTCCCAGCATGCCATTCCTGTCTGCAGCAAAAGTTTTAATTTGTAAAAAGCCATGTTTTCAGTGTAGTCTGCAGAGGTCAGGCAGCATGTGATGTGTCTTCCTGTAGTAATTGGAGCAATACACAGAGTTAATACCTCTTCTGAACACACTGACAAGAAATGCTGCAAGTGCAAAGAATACCTCAGGATTTACCCAGGAAAATCAGAACTGTGATTTTCTTTGGTTTCCTGGCTGCTCTGAGAAGCCAATTTCAAGTGTTAACATTTGAAATTTTTTGGATTCTAGTCTTTTTAAAGAAAATTCAACTTTGATTTTGAATGTAGACCCTTTACCTCTACAACCCCAGAGTCTCAACCATTCTTTGCAGAGAAATGGATGGAATAGAAGAATCAGAGATGCTTAAGATCATGATTACAGCATCTCATGAAAAAGTGGTCAAACCAGGCCTAGGGAGCATACCAAGAACCAGCAGCACTGAGGGTTAGTTTGCCTAATCATTCAGGCTGCCATTGTGAGTGCAATTTGAGGCAAAGGGCAATATGGGCAGGCTTGGGAGCTGGTGAGGATGGGTGACTGAGTTGTTCTCTATGATGCTGATAAGCAGTTACCCATAAGAACCTTATGGTAACTCTTTAGCTTCAGTGTTTCCTGTTCTTTGAATATCCACATTTGCACGTTCTGCACCTCTAGTGATGCAATGTTACTGATGCACACTTGAGGGTCTGTAGTCATGTAGTTTGCAGTGCCCCTCTGACAATACTAGGGCACCTGTCAGCACAAACTGGGGAATGGTTTGTATACACCTTTGAATCTGATGGGTTATAAGGATACCATAAATTTATACGTATTCACAACACAAACAGGAGGTGTTTCCCTGAATCATGACTTTGAATACGGTGTTGTCACACCAGATATCGGTTAGACCCTGATGATAATAGTGATTTACTGCACAATCTACCTGAGACCTCATAGTGAGAGGAAACTGGCTCGTTTTGCCCAGTCTAGATGTATAACTTCAGGGCTCTTAACTTGTTTGTGACACATGCAGATAACTCAGAAGTAATCATCTTGTTTGCAGCTGACTGGGACCATTCTTTTCATTGCTCTTCTGATTCTCTTTCTACTACTTGCTCTGGCTCTTCTGTGGTGGTTCTGGCCCCTCTGCTGCACAGTGGTAAGTACAGGCCTTTTTTTTGTTTTGACTTGGTTTCCTCTCTTCTCTGCAAAAGCAGAGTTGAAGTGTTGGGGTGGGTGGTTAAGAAAAACGCTTTCAGATTTGTAAGGCCCTGATTCAACAAATTGCTTAAAGTGCTTGTTGAAGTCACTCTGGTCTGGGGTTTTCAGTGTTGTAAAGCCTACATGGTTTTGACAGTGAATGAGAAGTTTAACTGAGGATGTGGACATGGTCCAAGTTTCTATAGGGATCAAGAACTCCTCTTAGGACAAGATTTGAAACCTGTTGCAGAAAAGTGTAATGGAACTGATATACTAATATGTGCATAAGCTGTTACGGTCCTTTTAAAAGACAAGAATTAGACAGGACTTTAGTTTTTATTCAGAGAGCTGCTTATTCTGTGGGAATATTTTGCACTAGCTTGGTAGCAGAACTATCAGAATATGGAGCTATATTATGAGTAACTGAATAGTACACTTGTTGACTCGTGAGTTCAATGTGATGGATTTAGCTTCTCATCTGCATTTATTTTATGCCCATTGAATAGCAGTGGGGCTAATGAGAGGACTAAATATTGGGGGAATGGAACAGGGCAACCTGTTTGTGATATGAGCAAGAAAGGAGAGAGAAAATAGAGCACCAAGATGGATGAACCCTACCATCATCTCAGATTTCTGCTATGGTTTATATATTCTAGGTGATCAAGGAGCCACCGCCACCCCCCCCTCCAGAGCCCGTAAGTACACTCTTTTTGAGCTGGCTGTAGCCACTGTAAGTGTATTGTGCTCTCCAGGAACATCAGCCTTGTTAGGTGTCTCAATGACACCTTGAAGGCTGTGAGAGGAAGGGTCTTGGGTCAGGACAGTTATTTCTGCCATCTAGCCTCTTTATATACATGAAGATTATTTCCATTCACAGAAAAAAATAGTCGCATAACTCAGACGTCCACAGACCAAGCGTTCTTGTGGCATTCTGTTTCTTCTGCTGTGTGTCAAACAGGCATGTAGGCAAAGCTTTGCTTCTAAAGCTCTGCTGAAAGCTGTCCCTCCTCCAGTAAAGCAGCTATTGCTCTCAGCAGGAAAAAAAAGGAATTTAGCCCAGGCTGATGGTAAGGAACAAAGCCTGGTAGCTGGAAGAAAGGACAGTGAAGGCCACGTGCTTGTGGCTTTGCTACAGAGAAGGGAGACAAGAGCCTGCCCTGGTGGTGGCTCTGCTGCAGAGCCACCTTTGGAAGTACACTTAGCCTTTCTCCATTTAGGTTGTGAGCTGTTTGAGGAAGGGCTGTATCTAGCTCTCTTTGGGACAGTAGCACACTGATCCTGACCTCAGCTTAGTATCACTGTACTAATGTCATGAAAATAATAGTAATAAATAAAAGTACCTCCAGAGACAACTGATGCCTGCCTTTATTTTTTTTTCCTAGGCATAGACAGTTAAATGATGGAAAAATACTTGCCTAACCCACAAAAGGAGCTTACAGTTTGCTGCTAAGTTGCTGTAATTTGGCATGAGTATCAGGAGGCAACCACAGCTGCTGGTTTGAGGTTGCCAGAGGCCACCGTTACTGTGTATGTGATCTTGTTGCTTGTCCTGGGCAGCAGCACTGTGACAACTTAACTTTAGAATACACACTAACTATCATGCTGGTTTTAGGGTGATTAGTGTTGTCATGAAGCCTGTGATTGCAGCCATGCTGCGTTTGAAGGAGATTTCAGAGAGCATCGTGCTCCTGCAGCAAAATTCCCAGATGCTTTGTGATTATTCTCATCATCAGAGATTTTTAGATGCAATCAAAGAGACTGTGAGCTGACGTAAGCCTCCAGGAATAACACAAGACAGCTGTTATCCATCCCAGTGTGGACTGCTGTTCTGTTATGTTTAGCACTAGTCTCCCAAGGTATGATGACCTGCCCTTTAGCTGATGTAGTCTGGTATTGCTGCTATTAAATGGGATATAGTTATCTAAGCTTGTTCTAAACCACAAGCATTAGATTTCCATTACTTTTCAAAATGCATTGTGGTATGTTGCTTTGCTATGCGTTCAGTGTAGGGGATATTTGGTATAAATCTTTTTTCAGCTGGAGAAGTATCAGCCATCACTATTAGCTGGGTCCTGCTACTGTCATGCTTGCCAGCAATAGGAGTTGGTAGACATGACAGTTTTTTTGTTGTTGTTAGTAAAAAATAAGTTCAGGCAGTGTTTCTAAAAACAGTTACAGTGAAAACCAGCAGAGAGCACTGTGTATGACCAGTCCACAAGCAGCATATCAGCAGGAGGTATAGTTAATTGTCTTTATTAATGAAGGTGGTATTGTAGGAGACTTGTTGGTCCCTTTCCTCAGTTACATACTTGAAGAGTGTCATAGTGTGGCTCTCAGCTGCCCTAACTCAGTGTAATGATAGGGAGTCTGAGAAATCCCAGTGACTTCTGCCAGCTCAAGATGATAGAGTTGGAGATGTGTTCCCAGGGTTGCTGAACCAGAAAAATTTGCCAGCTTTTAGTTAAGGAAGAACACAACAGTGAACCTGAAATAAAACCCCGATTCAGACTCTCCCACATTCCAGAAAAAATAATCTGCAGTCTTTATAACTGCAGGTCACAAACTCTGGATCTGAGTTTCCTGACAATTTGGAGATGCTCCAGTCTGAGTCCTGGTTCCAAACTGTACAGCTTGAGCCAGACTCTACAAAGAATCAAGCAGCATAGAATAACTGGTTACAGCTGCCATGAGAAAAGGGTCTGATGCACATGTTAGAAAACTCACAGTGGTAGCTTTTTTCCCCTGTTAGGTGACACTAAGTTCTAAAAGCACAATTAATAAATGATTTCTTTGGGCTTACTGATTGCTGCGTTTTCTGCATAGCATAGTGGCAAGCCAGTATAATGTACGATTCATCTCCACTTTGCTTTCCCTTACAAGTCAGTTGTGATTTTGAAGCTCAATGCATATTTGAATAAATAAAAGCTGCCTGGAGAGAGGCATAGGCAATCATCTTTGGCTTCGCTAGTTAAAATCGCAGCTGCAGAGACAAGAGACTTTTGTCTTTTGTCAGCAAATAAGTATAACACACAAAGCCATATATCCAAGGATTGGACCATAGGATGTTCAGCTGGTTTCCATAGTTTATGCTGTTTATGTGAGAATAGCAGCAATATCTTCTTGCCTTTCCCATAGGAATCAGATGATGAAGATGGATTGCCAAAGAAAAAGTGGCCAACCGTGGATGCATCTTATTATGGAGGTCGAGGTGTTGGTGGAATTAAGAGGATGGAGGTATTTGGCTTGTTCTTCAGTGTCATAAAAATCAGCACGTTTATTTATAAACTGTAGCTATATGTTTTTATGAGATTTTTAAAAAGCTACTTTTATGGACTAGAGACTGGGCTTTAATTTGCTTGTCCAGCTGATTGCACCTGCTATCCAAGTAACAGACATCAAGCTGCCATCACTTGAATCACAATGAATCTAGCATTATAAGCTAGAGAAAATTTTCAGCTTAAGAAATAGGATAAGCACCAAAAGAAGTTTTTAATATACTGAATCAAATCCGTCAGGGCAGTTTGGTCCAATTCCTTTCTTTTAGGCAGATTTACACTGGCTTTGGGCCTTTGAGGGTCTTTGTGCCCGGCTGGCTGGAAGCTGTTGGTTTGGGGAATATAAACCAGTGACTGTTTACCCCCTCTTTTTTCCTTTGTCTTTTATGGTTTGTGTTTGGTTTTGGTTTTTTGTTGGTTGGGGGAAAGGCAGGGGTCTTGGGAGGGGTTGTTGGTTGTTTTGGGGTTTTTTTTTTCCATTAAGCATTAACTCCTAATGTGCAAAACCACTTCCGTGTTGAAATTGGCCAATGAATCAAATCCTGCCATGGGATTCATGCACAAGCAAGTCTTGATGTGTAAAGTGAGGTGTTACTGTGAAGGAAATTTGCTTTGTGCTGTCCCATGGTATGTATGTTACAGGGAGTCAGCGGATCATCCTGTGATCAGCTACCAACTCCTGTAAATAACCATGTTGGTGAAATCAGTTCAGTATTCCTAACTATGGATAATGTGAGGCAGGGAGTTGTCACTCACCTCTATCAACTGAGCGTCTAGTGATGACTTTTAGGAATGTCACACCAGACACCCCCACTGCATTTAATTAGTAGCTGAGGGAGGTGGGCTAACAAAAGCCAGCAAAGCATCTGGACCAAACTGGGGCTAGCAGAATGAAAGCAATGGCTGCTCAGCAAGTCTCTGCAAGTTTGCAGTTGAAGTATTGCTTTTTAATATCCTTAGCTGTTTCCTTTGGGAGAATTTTATCCTTGATGCTGACTAACCTTATGGGACATACATTTCACTTGAATGCAGAGTCACCTTTCTGTTTGAGGTAATTTAGATAAACAAACCCAGGATCTCAGCGTGAAATAAGTAATGTGTAGTATGTGAAGATAAAGTTACTGACCTCTCTTTTAGCTATGCAAGGTCATCTTTAGAAGAGACGATTTTAGCAGTAGCTGCAGAAGTTTGAGGACTGATGCTCTTAAAGAATTCACATACTTGTCTGCTGACCCTTTTTTTTTTTTTTTTCCAATTTTGACCTGAACAACAGGAGCTGCTTGGGACTAGCTGTAAAGACTGCCCACCTTCAGCTAGTGCTGCTGTCAGCTTTTTCCATGAGAGTGGGAAGTGTATTATACTTGTTATGGCAGAGCTAGGCAGAGTGCTTCAGATTTCACTTGGAAACAGGTTAACCTGCCCTGAACACTGAATTCCCATAACACCTTAAGTTACTGGAAGGTGCAGAGGCTGGTAGGCAAAGCAGCTTTTGAGTGAGACTACTTGACCCCTAAATATGTATGTCTGATTACAGTGAGAGTTTGGTGCCTTCATAAACTTGGCTTCATGTCTAGTGGTGTTGGGCCATCTAATGGGAACTAGATTAACGTCTGTGAAAACCACCTGCTAGTGGGGGCTGCTGAAATGTCTTTACTTGGTGTCCTCTCTTGACTGCAGGTGCGATGGGGAGACAAGGGATCGACAGAGGAAGGAGCGAAATTGGAGAAACCCAAAAATGCTATTATTAAGTTGCCAGAACAGGAGTATGAGCCGTGGGAACCCAAGCCAAAAAAGCCTCATGTGAGAAAACCACCTTCCCAGCGGAAATGGTACACTCCAATCAAGGTAATGTGTCTGCCCTTCAGTTTTACCAATCTCTTATGCCATGAGTGTTACTACATCTCACTTCCTTAGTGCAGCCTTTCTTATGGCAGAGCTGAGAGAGCCTATCAAAAAAAAAAGAATGGCTAGTAATGTTCACCTTTACCTATTTCTTGGAAATTGTATTTCACCTGGTACTGTTTTGCCATAGTCTTTTTGAGGAAGAGTGCAGAGTGTTGAAGGACATAAGCAAAGATCTTCCCTTTCTCATCTCACACCTTCTCGTCATGTACTTTTCCACAACCTGAGTTGCAGTGGCAGATGTCTCAACTCTTAGGGAGGATGGATTCTGTTTTGTGCCATCTCAAGGCAGCATACAGAGAAGATCAGATGAAGTGCACAGTCCTTGCTTTGACTGCACTGTGGCTAAGGCCCCGGGTTGGAATTCAGCTCTGTTCCCCTCCAGCTCAGCCACAAGACATAGTGTTTGATTTTGGGCAAATTGCTCAGTCTCTCCACACTTTTCATCCCAATTTCTCCCATGTCATTATAGTATCTGGTGTCTCTCTGTCTTTTAATGTATGAGTCCTCACACAACCCTTGAGGTGGGGCAGAGCTGCTATCTCTGCTTACAGAGATGGAAGCTGGAGGGCTAGCACAGGCCACGGGAACAGCATATCAAGCTAATCCTAGAAACCTGTGGCCATGTCCTATACCATCGCTTGGTGGGATGAGGTCCCTCCTCCCCATCATACTCACAGATCACTTTAACTTTCCAGACAATAAATTCAAGGACTGTATGTGTGAGTTTTAAAGCTTCTGCTTGGGTAGGTAGTCTTGTGGCTGCCTAGCTCTGCTCCAGCTCACCTCCCATTGGTAAAATACTTTGGTTGTTCTGCCTTTTGATAATGTAACACCTGTCTAATTGTACCTCTCACAGGAGTTGCTCACATGAGCAGTCATCCTCGGTGAGCTTTGTGCAGGCTGAATTTGGCCCACTGCATGTTGGGTACATGTTATCCCATTGAAGTCTCTTTTCTGGCTATCCAGATAAGCAGTGTACAGAGGGCAAGAGCGATGTTGGTGTAGACAGCTTAACACAGAAAGGCTGGATCAACTCACCTGTAGCTTAATCTCATGCTATTCTCCCCACATTTTTTGGTCATGTCTTTTTTTTTTTTTTAATTCTAGGGCAAACTTGATGCACTGTGGGCTTTGGTTCGGCGAGGCTATGATCAAGTCTCTCTTATGAGACCACAGCCAGGGGATAAGGTAAGGTGTTACACACTGTCAGATTACTTCTCTGTTAGCAGCAACGCTAAAAAAAAATTTTTTTTGTGAGCTTGTCTCTTTTCACATTACCCTAAGGCTAAAAATTTGTCACAAGAACCAGAGATTTCAAAATGAGCTAATATGCTTGCTGTGGCATCTGTTTAAAAGTATTGCCCCAAAAGGTCAACAGCAGTGTCTCCACTGTGATGATTTAAGCAGACTGAGGAAGAAGCTGGCCAGCCACAGTAGTATATGAGACCTTTTTCAGCCATATAAGGTCTTAGCCTCTTTTTAATGGGCACACATGTTGAAGTCTAAGGATAGGTTCCTTGTCTGGGGGTTGAGGGAACTGCTCCTTTTGAACTTAACATGCAGTAGTCATTCTATGATAACAATTATCCTTCTTACCCTATTTAATTTGTTAAATCTGAGAGGCATTTCTATTAAGTGATCAATGACACAAATCATGAACTGTTCAGGTTATGAAGAAACAAATTATAGCAAAGTTAATGGAGAATAGTTTCTGTAGAATTCTGTGCAGAGAGACATTTCCCTGTTGTATTTTATATGTAAGCAGAGAGTATCACCTGCCTTGATAAAGTCTGTTGACCAAACATGTCAGTAGATGCCTCCTGGGAGGGAGCAGGGAGTTTGTGCCTTTCAGAGCCCCAGAGATATTTGTGTGCTGCCCCTGGGTCACTTGAAATAGCTTTGTTCAGAGCTCTCACAGTTTCTTCTTGAGAGCCTGGCACCATTACAGTTGTCTCCCAGAATAACAAGGTAGAGACAACTCTAGGAGAATTGAGTGTTGCTACTTTGGGCTGTCACACCTTCAGATTTGTCTTTCTGCAGTGGCACTTTGAAACATGAGGGCTGAGCAGAGGTGACAGCATCTTCCTTTTCACCCTGCCCTTTTCAAGCCCGAGTCCATACATTTAATCACTTTCTGTCTCAGAAGAGGTTAGAGTTACAGCAGTAGGTGCCATAAAGTGCTTTTCTGAGGTAGGAGCGGTGCAGAGGCCCTTGTGCTGGGCTTGTTTGCCTGGGTGACTTTCACACCTACTAACAGACTTTAAAAGCAGCCCTAATTTGCATCATCTGGGGTAGATAAGTTGCATCCTTCTGGCTTTGGGCAAAACACTGCTGTGGCGTTTATCTAGTTGTTAACCAAACATGGAGCTTCAGTGTCTGAAGTTTAGTCTCTTCAATTTTTCTTTTGGTGCATAAAGAAACTAAGAGAGCAAATGCAGCTCCCTGTGCTACTTTGTAAAATGGTCTTAACTGCTCCATTAAGCCACATTTTCAAGGCAGCTGTGCTTGAGAGACCTTATTTACTTTTTAAGCACGATCTAGAGCCTCTGAATAGGCTTTTTAGGCCCAGCTTATTTTGATAGCACTACCTCTGTATAATATGAATCTCTCTGCTGCCTTTGACTCTCTCGGCTGGTACACTTCTATCAGTGCAGAGCACAACAGAGCTTCTGTTCGCCTCCACAGTCAAGAAACATGCAGGGGGCTGGCTCCAAACAGGGATCCTCAGTTCCTTACCTTCCAGCTCTGCTGCGGGGAGGACAAGAGGCTCAAAAGAGGCAATGTGAAACAGAGTGAGCTGAAGGATTACTGTATCAGGGAGAACATCAGAAAAATCAAACGTGCATCTGGGAAATAGGGTGGAAAGAATCCTATTGAGCCAGATTCAGTGCAAGAATAGGATCATCTCTGTTCCCTGGCCTGTGAAATTAACTAAAGCTGAAGAATAGTGAAAGTGAAACAAGAGAATGACTAGACATCCTTCTGCTGTTTAAAAATAAATAAATAAACATATAAAGGACATCACAGGCCTGTATTTCATGGAGAAAGCTGGCACAGAAAAGAGTAATGTTGTTTGTTTTGTGGAATTTTCTAGTAGCAATCCTTAGTGGAGAATTGGCTCCTTGTGAGTTAGGCTGCTGATGGGAGTGGGGAAGGGTATAAATCTACCTGTATGTGCACAAAGCCATATATGAGTATATACACATGTGCACACGTTTACTTTGTGGCTGAAGAACGGGGAGGTGAGGTCAGTGCTAAGAGTGACTGGCAGTGTGGAGAGCCTGGAGCTCTGGCTGTACAGAGCTGGAGAAACCTGGCAACCCCAGGAGTAAGCTCACAGCTCTGCTCAAACCATTCCAGGCAGGTACAGGGTCACTCCTGTAAAGGTGTGCTCACAGCAGTCAATGGATTTTGGTTTACTGTTGGGTAGGCATGGAAGCACAGCCTAACATGGCTCAGTGCATAGTGTTCTTCCAAACTGTGCCATCTAGAGGCAATGGCTGTGCTGCGATTTCAGCCAGAGCGATTGCTTTGCCTTGTGGGGTTTTGAGGGTTTAGGGGGACAGGGAGAAGAGTTCTTTGTGTTTTACAGTTAATTTTTTAAAAATTTTATTTTAAGGTAATTGCATAGTGGTCTTCATTGTTCAGCAAAACCTAGTGCTCAGAAAGCAAAAGGAACACAATTTATCTATGCTTTGGGAGTGGCATTTGGATTCCTAACTCAGAAGTTGTCTGTCTCTGAATTTACCAGAAACAGTCATATTATTTATATTTTTTCAGTATTTAACAGAGATGTAGGTTTTTTTCCCACTGGAACAAGATAATTCCCTGAAGTTATGTTTTCCAAATTTCTGTTTCAGTTTACCTCCATTTGGGGGAAAAATTTCCGTTTTTATTGGTTCAGTTGGGTATATGCTTTGCTTTTTGCAGCTATTGGGAGAATTGTAGCAAACCACTTTCTTCTGCATAATGAAAATACTAACTGTAGAGAAGAGAAGAGAACATCCACAGTACAGGGAGAAGAAAGTTTTTCACAAAGCTTTGGGACACAGGAAGAAGGCAAAAATTTTTAACATTAGAATATTCCTTAAAATCTCTTGAAAAGTGTAATTTCATCATTTGAAAATGAGTACTGTGGTTTGGGAGCTTTTCTCCCACAAAAAAAAAAAAAATATCTGAAAAATGCTTGTGGAAAATCTTTCTGTGATAGTTTTGGTGGAAAACAAAATCTGTTCATGTTTGTGGTATATAGACCAATGTATCTCTTTTTGTCATAGAGAAGCAAAAGTCTGTTAGCTTTCAGAGCTGTTCAGCATCTTCCCCCACAACACTGCACTCTTTGTCTCTTCAAACCATATAGCAAAGTCAGGGTTTTCAAATCATGACTTCTCCTCAACTCCCACCACAAAGTGAAGTTAAAAATGGCACTGTTTGTGTTTTCTTGAGTCTTCATGTGGTGAAGCCTGTTCCAGAGAGTGTGTGTATAGGAGAGCCTTGCAGTGGAATTTCAGACTGATGCATGTGTGCAGGAGTATAGGTCTAACTTCTCCAAGGGACTTCCTGTTGTCCTTTGCTCTGAGTGGCCAGGACTGCTGTCCATCCATCCTTATTTCCTCCTTCGTCATCCTTTTGCCTTTCCCAGACCACCTGCTCTCTTCCTTACCTGTGCCCCCCTTGGACTCCTGCCCTAGGACATTCCCTTCCATTTCTTCCTGTGGTTTCTTCCTCTCCTTGCGGTCTCTCTCTCGGTACTTGTTTCTCTGCACCTCCCCTTGAGACAGACTGGAGCCCGACAGTCCTGCCCTCTGGTAGCAATGCGTTGGTGACCAGACTTCTTCCTCTGTTCCTCTCACACTGCAGGGACTAAGCTGCTGGTAGGAGCATGCCCTGGGTTATAGCCTCACTGCAGAGCTGGCTGAGGTCCTGAGAGCCTTCCACAGACTTATCATGGAATGGTAGGGGTTGGAAGGATCGAGTCCAGCCAACCCCATTGATGAAGCAGGTTCACCTAGGCCAGATTTGCACAGGACTGCATCCAGACACGTTTTCAGTGTCTCAAGAGAAGAGACTCCACAGCCTCTCTGGGCAGCCTGTTCCAGTGCTTTGTCACCCTCGCAGTAAAGAAGCTTTTCCTGATGTTGAGGCGCAACTTCCTGCATTCCAGTTCATGCCCATTGCCCCTCACCCTATTGCTGTGCACCACTGGAAAGAGACTGGCCACATTCTCATTCTTTTGACACCCACGCTTCAGATATTTCTAAACATTGATAAGGGCCCCTCTCAGCCGCCTTTTCCTCAGGCTCAACAGCCACAAGTCTCTCAGCCTTTCTAAGAGAGATGTTCCAGTCCCCTCATCATCTTCATAGCGTTCTGCTGGGCTCTCTCCAGTAGTTCCCTGTCTCTCTTGAACTGAGGAACTGAGAACTGGACACAATAATCTATATGTGGTCTCACTTAGGGCAGAGTAGAAGGGGAGGGTCACCTCCTTCAACCTTCTGATCGCACTCTTCTTAATGCCAGGACACTATTTGCCACCTTGGCCACAGGAGCACACTGCTGGCTCATGATTATCGTGTTCACCAGGACTCCCAGATCCTTCTCTGCATTTCTGCTTTCCAGCAAGTTCAGCTTCTAGCCTGTAATGGTGCATGGGTTTATTCCTCCTCAGGTGCAGGACTTTACACTTGTCCTTGTTGAACTTCGTTACCAAGAAAAGAATCTTGGGACAGAAGACCCATCAGTATTAGGCAGGATTTTATTAATAGGACTGCTGTAAAAATCGCAGGCAATTTTCAGAACTGCCTATTTAAAGAAAATTAGCCAAGTACAATTTCTAATGTCCCTTCTGCAAGCCGTGCCTTATGTGTTTGGCTTGGCTCTACAAAGAGCTCCTCCTTGTGGTCTCCGTTCAAGATCATGTCACAGTACCACCACCGAGTTTGGCTGTTAGTTTGGCAAGTACCTCAGTGAAGGATCACAGGACCCTGATCACTCGACTTCTGCAGGTCACCTCTAGCAGGAGCTTCTGTTGCACCAGGATCAGGCAGCAAAGGATACACACACTTAGCTCTACCCCATCATTAGCAGACAGACTGTAATTTTTTGAGGTGCCTCTTAGAGCTCTCGGACAGTATCATCAGAGGAGCACAGAGATGAGAAACGTCTAACAGCTCTGCTGTGGATTGCTAGGCTTTCTTCATTGCAATAATGTACAAAGGTGAAGATTTCACAGGTGTTCGTGCTGTTGCTGATATACTTCCCTTTGTCCCCCAGAAATTTGGAGGTTAGGCAATCAGCAGTCACTCTTTTGGCCCAAGAAAGGAGTTGACAGCCCTGAGGCATGGACACCGCTCATCCAGCAATGGGGAGCGTGTCAGAGTAGACACATGGCCTGGTGCTGTGTTGCTCAAGAATACTCAAGCTGCCTTGAGGGCTTTTCTGTCCCTGTGCTAGTGTCCTCCTGAGGTTGGTTCTGAGCTTTCAGGGGGCGGCTGTGAAGACACGACTTTTGGAAATACTTCAAGACAGTGAGATATTAGTATCTCATAGAAATGACAGTAGCTGGTGGGGCAGGCTGTTTGTAGTCTCTGCGAAAGAGAACTTTCAAGCTCTTCCCATTGGCATCATGGATCAAAAGTGGGGCTGTTACCAGTGCCAGCAAGTAAATGTTAAAAGCCCCAGTATGTGCAGAGAGGAAAGTGAGATGCAGCTCTCAAATGATCTGCTTAGTTGCTGCTTTCAGCAAATCTATTCCATTTTGCATCAGCACATAATGCCGCAGGAAATTTTCAGAGGCTCAGTTTACTGAAAACCTCAATTTAAAAAAAAAAAAAAAAACAAACATGATATTTTTCCCCCAGGCAGAATTGCTCTTGTTTACTTTAAAGGTTTAGAAAGTGATCTCACTTTTGTCACTGAAAATTACCTGCAAGAGAGAGTGTAGACTGGATTTTGCTCTCACTATAATTCTTGTATACTCATGGGACCATACTTAGAAAAAGGCAATGTTTTAGCAGTACTACCCTGTGGTTTCTACACGCACAGCCCTTTCCTGGGGAAGGGGACTAGAAGCAAGCTGTTGTACAGAAAACTGAAAGCCCTTTTTCCTTTTTTTTTTTTTTTTTTTTTTCTCTCTAAAACTGAGGGAAAAAGGCACCCGTACAGCCAAAAAATTTCATAGACTCTGAGCTTCTGGTCATTTTGAAAGCCAGGACTTCTGAGTCTTTTCAAGTTCTCACTATTAAGTTACTGTGTGACTTTGAACAAGGCACAGCAATGGAAATTTTAAACACTGGCCTCTGAAATGAGAACAGGAGTATTTGAGTTCCTTATTCTGTTCCTTATTCAGAGTGATCGCTCTGAAGCTGATAGGTTTGTTAAAGCTCAGAAGATTTTGATTGCTTTCAAATTTTGACTGATTCCTTGTAATGCCAACCACGATATCTATGTGTGTTAGTTTTCCCAACTGCAAAATAATCATGAGAACACAATATCTACATTCCTTACCTGAGGTTTAGTTAAGTCCTGCCAGGCGCTTGGGACTCTGCAGATGAATGGTGGGACACCAAACCTATGGATTATTAATGACTAGTAATTACTTTTTGGCTACTACCTCCAGGTAGTCAGCTGTTTAAATGCAGCCCATGGGGGTGGCAGCACCTTTCTGTCACTCCTCTAGCTGTCCCTGTACCAGTGCTATTTGAGGCTCATTCTAATTACTTCTTTTCAACACTGAGTAATGACCCTTAATAGGCTTCCCTGCCACTTGCTTAGAGATATGTTGTAATTGCCCAAGAAGTAATTGGCAGAGCCACAGGGGTGCTGGAAAAGCAGTGTCCCTTCTTGCAATGCTAAAGGCCAGGTACTCTGAGTGGAACAAACCTTGGAAAAATGAGGGGTGCTTCTGCTCAGTTACAGCTGAGGGGCAGGCCACTGTCTCTGGTTGAGACCAGGGTTTGTATGAGACTGGGGGCAATGGGGTGGTTATGGAGAAGACTAACTCCAAAATGCAGAACTGGTACTTATTAGACTGGTCAAGCTGCATAGGGGAAACAAGGCAGGGATATATTTGCATAGAGTGTTAGGCATCTATAGCATACCTGAAAGGGGAAGGAGAGTTCCATGTCAGGACTTTGGTACTTGAGTTGCTTCTCTGGTGTGGTCATTCCTAGAAATAATAAGGTGCTTGTGTCCCAGGTACCTCTTCCATTCTTCTTAACATAGGAGCTTTGGTGAGAGGAGAGATTTCTGTGTTCTGTAAATATGCCAGCACTGGTAATGAACTGTATGTATCTTATTCCAGGAGAAGAAAATCCATGTGAGATAAGCACAGAGAAACCAAGGAACTGTGGGTTTACCATCTACTTTCTCTAGATAGCAGCAGAGCCATTTAAGGGCCAGTTACTCAGAGATAGGTTTGGGATAGTTGTATCTATTTATAGACTCTAAACAAAGAGACAACACGTCTGTATGGTGGGCCAGGATCTTACATTTTTGTCTGAGGCAAGGAAAAATAATAACCATTTTCACTAGAAATCCCTCTGGGTGTCCAGCATTATCCTATACCCTAAGCTGGTAAAGAGCATTGTGCTTCTCTGTGCATGCCATAATCCCAGTTTGCTCCTGAGGAGGCAATCAAATAATTCACCCTGGAAAACACAATGATACTTAATTACAGCCTGAGCAAGACCAGTTATGGTCCTTTGTGGCCTAATTTGCTGCTCCCAGCAAGCTGCCAATACCTCAAGGCTGAGCCTGTTGCACCCAGCAAATGTTTGTTGCTGTTGTTGCTGTGCTCCACAGCTCTTCCCATTCTAAGTGATGGACAAATGCAATCTCATTTTCCCTGAAAATGCCAAAGGAAAGAGGAAGTATCTTTTGTGAACCAACCTTTTTTTTTTTTATTTTCTTGAACCACATTCTAGTCTGGTCAGCATTCAAGTGTGGAAACGTGTGGTGCTGTGGTTGAAACAAGGGATGTGAGTCATGAGTCCTGAACTTACAAATACCTTCTCCCCCCTGCCCTGAAGCTGCCACATAACCTTGGGTAGATGGTATAACCTGACAGTGGCTCTCTTCACTTCCTCTATTCTAGGAGCTTCATCCATAAAAGCTGTCGGGGAAAAAAAAAAAAGTAATTTGTGCATTGTGAGTGCAGGTTTGGGTGGGATTTGGTCTGGTGTGACTGTACTGTGAGATTGGTACTGAATATACGCTATCCCTGATAGACCTTAACTTTTATTATGCCCAGTGTTATTCTCTTCTGTTCCCTTTACCACTTCAGCTTTTTTAGGGCTCAGAATCAACAGGCGTTTTTATGGATCTACACTGTGCATTTCTTCAGCCACCACCTCAGCAAGGTCCAAGACCTTGTGATGTTTTGTGCATTCCAGTTATCTTGTGACTCTGGCCTTTCTTTCACGAGATGTTTGGAGTCCTTTGCTGCATTTTCCTGCTAAGGAAGGGCTGGAGACAACATGTAGCTCCCTGCTGAATGGGGTGCGATACAAACTGAGTAGCTTGGTCTTCAGTACTGGGATGAGTTCTCCATATCCCCTGCTCCATGTCATTTTCCTTTCCTAAGCTGGAAAAGTGGTATCAGGCACGTGAGAGCTGGATGGTGGGAATGTGTTCAGCACAAAGTTTTATTTTACTGAAGGGTCATGGTCCTAGTTTAAGATGCTTATTGCTCTGACTGAGGTATTCATCCCTCAGGTTCCTCATTATTGGTTGGTTCCTCCAGGAGTTAATTGGAAGTAATCCACTTTTCTTCTCTTTCTTCCATGTATTTTTGCACTGGTCTTCAAACTAACTAAATATACTGCTCCCAGAGGACCCATCCCTGGTTTCAAGCAGTGCTGTGCATAGTGGGGACTGTGGACTGGAGAATAGTGCCTGTAGATGTGTATGTCTTGGGAGCCTGTCAGTACTTGATTGCATTCAACTCTTGGTGTTCTGATTAAAGCAGTAGCCTGGGATACTGCAGCTATTAATCTTGCTACAAAACAGTTGCTATCTAAATTCCCTAGTAGATCTGGACACAAATTTCTCTTTGGTTTTGCTAAAAAGTAATTCTTTAGCTCATCTGTAACTATTTTTGCATGTTAGTGGAATTAGCTGTAGTGGAAAAAATATCCTTGAAAAAGTCTCGATATTTTCAGTTTTTTGTTCTGAAACCTCTTTTCTGCCCAGAACTCAAAAGATGTTTTGATTTGAACATTCATATTCCAAACCCAAATGGAACTTATTTTGACTACTTTTATCTGAAAAATGAAGAGTTTTGCTGATTGTTGATTTTTTTTTTTTTTTTCCCTTGGCCAGCAAGTGAACTGAAAGATGACTTTTATTGACCCTGTTACATGTGGTACATGCCACAGGCCTGTTGGTGGGTTTGCCCTGGCAACCTACCCCCCTTGGCCCCTGGGGGCTCTTCTGGATGAGGTTACCTTGGTATCAGAAGAAGAGCTCCTGTGTTCTCTCCTCCCTTCCCCACCCCATAAATCCTCCTTTCTCAGCTCTTTGGCTCCTATAGCCAGGGTGTCTGAGAGCGTGCTGTGCTTTTGAAGGATTTCTTCTCCCAGTCCCTTTACAGAAGCAAGGCTAGTCCCACTTTGCCTCTGTGAGAGGGGCTTAGATCTCTTGGCTCTCACCTGGGCTTTCTGGGCAGCAATGTGGGTCATACCTTGGCTAAGACAATATGTTTTACTCCGAATGTATCAGTAGTCCAAGTCACTGCTTAACTGTGTCTCACTGTGTGCTCTGCTTTCATCCAGTACATAGTTATCTCATTTGTGTCTTGGGCATCAGAGCTTCTGAAGCAGGTATTAATTTCTATGCTGTGTCTCTGGAGCTGCACTAGTGAGCCAGTAACTGGGGCATAGGGCGAAGCTTAGACTGATTGCTAAAAAGTAAGAGAAAAGGCACAAAATTTACTTATAAAAGTCTCTGTGGACCGTGCAAAGGATGTATGCACGCCTGTGCTGCTTTTAAATATCATTGCCCCATTCTGGGTGAGGACATGTGTCCTGTTTAAAGTTGTGTTACCTCCTATATCTTAAAGCTAAATCTAAGTCCTTTTGCGATGTGAAGCACATTGAGTGAACCCAGTAGGTTACATCTCTTGGCAGCACCACCTCACTCACACTGTTCTGTAAACAGGGGTTTCTGCTGCTGCTTAGATCCTTTTTGTGCATTTGCATTCACAATTTTCTAGTTTTTGATTTTCATTTATCTGATGTACCTAGGGCCATTGTAGGGTCCTCACTGTTAGAATATGAGTGAGTCACAATTCACAATGCAGTGATTTCCTTCCCCTCCAATGACTCCATCAGAGAAGGAGGGAGCAGAAGTGATATGAGTTTACTTCTAAAGAAGCCAGAAAATGCACTGCATAAGGAATGAGCTGGACTGATTTATCTTTTTAAAAACAGCACTAAAGAAAATAATCATTATATTCTTATCATTGGACACTGCCACTTTACTGGACCTTAATCTTAAAATCTTCCTTTCTTCAGTCAACCCCATGTTCTCTGATCTCTTCGTAGTTCTGGGTTATCATCATTTTAGGCATTAGTGCTGAGCTGCCAAATAGATCCCCAGAAAATTGTTGTTGACAAGAGAGGATTTGTTAAACTGGAAGATATTTAAAGAGTCATATTCTTAAGCAAACAGATTATTTTGTGTTAATGATTTTTAATGTTCTCGAGACCTAATAGCTTAAAATGGCTAAATGCAAAAATTAATTGCGAGTTATTAAATTAATTGTTAATGATTAATGCGATAGCTACAGTATAATTATTGATGGTACTTAAAATTTAATTGTTAAATAACATAATTAGAAAATAATTATAAATTATATATTTATTGACCTGAAAGCGTGATCAGCCACCAAAATGCTGATATGGGAGTTTCTGACATTTCCAATATTTTATTATTCTACAGGAGAACAACATCCAAGTCCTAAATGTAAGAGTAGGAGTTAGTAAAAGTTACTTGAATATGCCTGAAAACCAGGCAGGCTTAGGTTTTACATGACAAACTGTTTCAGCAGCTCACTAATATCTAGCCAGCGTGCTGCAGGGTAATCAGTGCAATTCCCAGGAAATTCGTGAAGGTTTTAATGAGCCATGACATGTTCAGTGCATAGGAGGCATGAAGCAGTGCAGTGTGAGGAAGCTTTTGGCAAAGGCTGATATGCATGGATCCTGGCTCCTGAAGAGCCAGCTGCTAATCCTGACACTTGCCCAGGGAACTCAAATAGTGGGAAATCTGTACCTCCTCGGTTCAGCCA